>NW_022060261.1:1768332-1851083 GCF_007364275.1 Archocentrus centrarchus
TTTGTGTTGCGGCTTTTGTATTTGACCTGACACCTCTGGGCCACCGTAACTACAGACCCACGCTGAATTCCATATACATCAGAGACAGAATTACTTTTACCACTTCCGACACTAGACAACCCTTCACGCTCACACCTAACAGCCTCTCCCCTGATGTCAAGCAACAAGAGTGCAGGCTGCCTTTGCACCAGCTGCATCAACTAACAATGCAACACCCCATCTAAAACCTGCTCCACAAACTGATCCCTTATTAATGAAACCTCAGCATTAGGCATGTCATTAGGAGCACACTGTTTGACCTTCTCCATAAGACTCATCTATGAGAGGGAAAATTCTTGTAAAATCTCACCTTTTGACTCATTAATGAAAGCCTTTTCTAAGGATACAGAGGAATGTGAGCAATCATGAACCTCTTGTAATATAGCAACAATCTTCAATGGATCTGCCGTAGAGGGATGTTTAATCTTGCACTTCCCCTTCCAAATGATGAGATGGGAAAAATACCTTATCAGACACAAAAACTGGCATGCCCTCACACAGGCTTCAATTTCCTGCAGCCATTCGTTCAAACCTTTACCTGATCTTCCCCTAAACCAGGGATCCTCAAATCCAGGCCTCGAGGCCCGGTGTCCTACAGGTTTTAGATGTGTCCCTGATCCAACACACCTGAATAAAATGGCTGAATTACCTCCTCAGTATGCAGGCAAGTTCTCCAGAGTCCTGCTAAAGACTTCTATATTTGACTCAGGTGTGTAGGATCAGGGACACATCTAAAACCTGCAGGACAACAGACCTCGAGGCCTGGATTTGAGGATCCCTGTCCTAAACAAAGGGGATTTCCTATCATGGGGCATTGAAACAAGTTTTTCCTCTATACTAGTTGGGAATCAGCAGGTGTTGCTATAGAGGTAGACTGTGCAGCAGTAGTAGCAGATGCTTCCCTTTCATCTTCAACTCAGTTTACAGCAAATCACGCAAATCACTGTCTTACCTTCTCTGTGAGGGTCCAGGTTCATGACTGAAGACTGGAGGATAATCTCTGGAATGGTCACTCTTCACGGACAGACAGCTGGACTCTGGAGACTCTGCTCTGAGTCTGTGCTGCTGACGTCTGGAAACACAAACAGAATAAATTACACATTGTTTAGGTTCATGTTCCTGTTGTTGGACACTGAGCTGCTTCTCTCTCATGGACAAGATAGTTTAGATTGTGTTTTCCAAGAATGGTGATTCTAATTTCCAGAGAATTGATCGGCCCAAAAGCAGTGATGTCATACATGTTGATCTCCAGTCTTGAACACAGAGCAATTCAGTGACTCCACCCCTAAAAACTCTTTTGAAATAATATCAAAGGCCTACAAAAAGGAACATCTTCAAGGTTTCTTTATTGTCATATATATGTAAACATATAATGAAAACATATAATGAAATTTTGCGTTCCAGAACACTCATCCAAGAAATACAAAAAACAACAAAAGCAAACAGGGGGGACAGGTGTCCTGAGGTCATGCAGCTGACTTGCAGCGCTACCTTTAGCAGAGGGAAAACAGAAAGAGATACATTGGGATAGGTAGGTTCAAGAAAATCATCTCGTACTGTGTTCATTAAGAACACCTTACGAGGTTCCAAAAAACACCTCAGCAAAAGCAGCAGCACATTTAAAGCTGGAGAGCACTAGGGTGGGTAGGGGAGGGGCTGCCAGTGGAGACGAGCAGGATACTGTGATGGCCAATCAGCTTCAACTCAGTTTACAGCGGTTCTTCCTTCTTTGAGCTGATCGTCTGCTCAGTTTAGTACAAACACTGTCTTACCTTCTCTGTGAGGGTCCAGGTTCCTGACTGAAGACTGGAGGAAAATCTCTGGAATGGTCACTCTTCATGGACAGACAGCTGGACTCTGGAGACTCTGCTCTGAGTCTGTGCTGCTGATGTCTGGAAACACAGACAGAATAAATCACACATTGTTTGGGTTCATGTTCCTGTTGTTGATTTACAGGGCTGAGGCTCTGGATGTTTTCACTACAGATATTTCACAGATACTCTACTTTCTATAAAAGAGGCTGTTGGCTGGGTCATTATTTTAGAATAGAATAGAATAGAATGCCTTTATTGTCATTATACAGGATGTACAATGAGATTGGAGGACTAACAAATATGAAATACAAAAAGTACAAAAAAGAGCACCGAAAGGAAGAGCCGTGAGCCGCTGCGTCTGTGCGCGCCGCCATCTTGAATTCAGAGTGAATTTTGAATCACTTTTGAATCCTTACCTGATAGTTTGAGTTTGGGATTCTGTTCAGTTATCTTTCCTTCATCTGTGTTCACTAATCCTAACATTGGTAATCACATGACACTTGTTATTGGTTAACCAGGTTAACACAGGTTCAAGGTGGCTAATTATCAGTGCATTCACATGAAAGGCATTGGGAGCATCTAACCAATCACAAACATGGATGACTGTCATGGGGCCTATTCCAGGAAGCAGGTTTAGCTACAACTCTGGGGTTTTTAACCCTAAAATGAGAAAACTCTGAGTGTGTCTCTGACTTTTCCCCTCCTGCTGCACCTCAACCACCTGTCTGACACTATGATTCATTTCCTCCTTCATAAAGTGTCTGTCAGAGCGTCAGAGGAGCGAATTCATCTGCAGACGTTTATGTTTCTACAAGCACTGAAATCCAAGTTAGACATTAGTTTGTTATTTTTGTAACATGAAGCTTTTACAGTCGTTCACTCGTCAACAGGCTGTCAGGACGGAGACAGCTGGACTGTGAGTCAGTCAGTTGATTAGTTTGGGGATTGAAGCAGTTGTTGGTTCACACGTCATATGTCACATGATTTTTTTCGCCTCAAAGCAAGCTTCGAAGCAGAGGTGCTATGGGATTGTAAGCCCAGGGTTCGAAGCACGTATCTTCAGTGTCACACTGCCATCACTACTGAATATTGTTTGCTGAAATACCTGCCTTCTCACCTGTGTGCTTCCTCTGCACAGATTTCCCTGGTGTTCCCAGAGAGGAGCTGAGAGTGGACAGAGTGAGAGTTTGTTTTGGACTCCTGTGTGTTTGTGTGAGTGTGCAGCAGTTGATGAACCTTCCCTTTCAGTTTTGCTTGAACTCACTGTCTGAAAATCTCACCCTGTTTAGTTTTTGATTATTGGAACTGTGAATAAACCTGTGAACTTTTAATCACCAGCTTGCTGAGCCACGACAGATAAGTGTGCTGGTAGGAGAGCAGCAGATTTTACAAAGGAAGATAAAATGAAACTGAAAAATATGAAGAGTTTCATATATAGACTGAAAGTTCACAGTTGCTGTGTGAGCAGCTGTTTGTTTAAAACCACTGTGCAGTATTTAAGCATTATTAAAAGCTTTATAAAATGTGAGTGCATGAAAATCAAACTGTAAAAGAGCTACTAAGTTTATGTTTAGCCTAATCTTCCAGCATTCTTGGAAGATTTAGATTTTATCTTCCAAGAATGGTGACTCTACTTTATAGAGACCTGATTGGTCCAAAAGCAGTGATCTGATATCTGATGATCTCCAATCTCAAACACAACCTGCTCGACAGGAGAACAATTCAGTGACTCCACTCCTCCAAACTCCTTTGAAAGAGTATCAAAGGACGGCATCTCAGTTTATAACAAATCAGTGTCTTACGTTCTCTGTGAGTGTCCACGTTCCTGACCGAAGACTGGAGTTCCATTCCCTGGAATGGTAACTCTTCATGGACAGATGGCTGGACCCTGGAGACTCTGCTCTGACCTGCTCTAAACCGTTCATCTTCAGTCAGTCTGAGAGGGAATGAGGAACAGATTCACATAAACGCAAAACTGACAGAACAGGAAATACAAAGTACGCATGTTCCAGTGTGATAAACCAGTCGACTCAGTCATGAATAGGTTCTTTGATTTTGCTGTTAGAGTCCACAGAAAAACAGCTGATTTGGCAGATGAAGAAAAATGTTTGTTCTGACCGCCATAAGAACGGTGGTCAGAACAAACATCATGTTTTTTCCTGAATGATGTCACAAAGTTGAGTCCCAGAATGAACCAAAACAAGTTTCAGAGGTTTTGTTCCGATTTGAGAAACATGTGACTTCTTTCTAGGTAATAACATTTTCTGATTATTCTGACACCAAATAAAAGCACAGTAACACTCACCTCGTTTTCCTTCTCCTGCTTTGTGGCTGCAAAACAAAGTCTGAACACACTCTGTCGTGTATTTTTATCTTGATGACATCAGTATTTTCTATCAATATTTTTATATCATGTATTGTTATATATATATTAATCACACACTCTAATTAATGGTCACATTATGTATTATTTGTCACCTATATTGTCACTCACACACTGAAGCTCTGCATGCTGTAGACAGGTAAAAATGCTGAGGCCTGCTCTGCAGGCAACCTGGGATTTTTCCATTAAGTAATGCTAGCCCCCACCTTTGTGAGGAGCTTCACCTTTTACCCAGTGCACTTTTGACCCAGCTTCTCCCGAGGGGGGGGGCGAGTAGCCGGAGTAAATCCCGAGGGGAGGGGAGGAGGCGCACCTGGACTTCGGAACGTGGGAAAGATGGGTTTTTGCTAGCCCCCCTGAGATCAATTCATAGAACTGTTGCTTAAAGGAGCATCTTAATATGTCCCCTCCCCTGATAACAGCTGCAGGAGGTGTGAGATGGGCTATAAAAGGCCAGGCTGAATTTGGGTGATAAGCTCTTTCGCTGGTCTTCCTTATCTCCGTGTAACGGCTTCAAAGGCACTCACTCCCGGGAGAAGCTTTTTGCTTTCTTGCATTTTGTTTAACTTTTTGCTATCTTGTACTTTGTTTTACTTTGGGCTTCAATAAATCCTGAAGGCAAAACCTGCTCATCTCCAGTGAGTTTTTGTGAAGTGTGGTGGTTTTTCAAGGTGCGTTGTTTCCATTGATCTCCCCTAAAGAAGAACAGCGGGAGAGAGCCGAAACCACGACCCGACATCTTGGCGACCGCGGCAGGACTCCGAGATAAGAACAGCTGGAGAGGTACCTAGGGTTTGGACGGAGCCTCACGTTGCTACGGAGAACACCAAAAGCGCGCAAAAGTAAGTAAAGCAGTTTTCTGCAACAATGGTGTTGTCCGGGTGACTGAGACTTCCGCCCAAGTTCCTGGTTACACTTTCAAAATAAAACAGCTGTCTTGCTCTGGATAAAGAATTTGTAAAATTTAAGGGTTTTGTGGTCGGCTATGTTGAGTTAAAATGGTCTAATCTGGATAAAAGGAGACTCCTGGATTGAGCAGGTTTTGTGTTTGGGGTTTTTCTTGCTTTGCTGAACTCTGGAGCGGAATGAATGCGTGTTGAGAGTGAGATTGCAGCTGTGAATGGTGTTTGTTTTGTCTGTTCGTCTTGTCGTATCTGTTCTGTGGTATTTATTGAGAAGCGCTGAAGAGAATAAAGTGATAGGTCCTCGCGGAGATTTACCGCTGAGAATTATCCGGTCCAAACCTTTATCTTGGGCCGGACGAGCTCAGGCTGCTATCTGCCGCGGGCGATACTGCCCAGGTCGTGTATCGGAAGTAAGCTATTGGGGGTCCCATGATTAATATTTTGAGACCTTTGCGGTAACAATGCACTGAAGATTCGGCCTGGAGGATTCACTGTATGAAAAAAAAGGAAGCTAGCAGAAAGTCGCACGGCGGTTACCGCACGTTTCGTCAGAATCCGCTAAAGGTTCGGGCTCTGACGAGCGGGGGTTCCACGGTCGGGGTCGACAACCAGGGGCGGATCGAGATAAGCTCTTAGGGGTAGCTCTCTGAAGGGGGAAACCTTTGATAATAAGGCATCGAGGTCCGACTGGGAGATTATGACATCAGGCACTGGATGAGTGGTGCCATTTGGTTAAGTTGTGTTTAAGTAATGTTTTGTACATATTGCCTGGGCTTGTAGTTATTCCCTGCTGTATATTCTGCTTTTGAAAAGTATAATTCATTTATCCTTGTTATTGCTGTAAATTGTGCTTCAAGAATATAATCTGCTGTGGGAGAAGGAGAAAAGCTGCTGCAGCTGCAAAGGCCTTGGCTGCAGGTCTGTGTGTGTGTGTCTGCCCGCCTGTATGTGTGTGTGCGTGGGTGGCTGCCTGCCTGTGGATGTGTGTGTGTGTGTGTGTGTAAGGAGAGAAGAGGCTGTCTGTCTTATCTTCATGCAAACAGTTCATGAAGGCTTGCATAAAAGTGGGGATAAGGCGTAAACTAGAGAGTTTAACTATTAGGGTTTGAGCTACGTGACCACAAAGTGCTAAAAGTTTGGGGTTGAGTAGCTTAAAGGGGTTTGAAGTGGCAAAGAAGAGACCGAAAATAGAGGAGAATAGAGGCGGCTTATAGAAACTCGTGAGAGGTTATTCATAACTAAACTAACGAGAGACTTTTTGTCAATAGGGGTGAATAGTAAGCTTGTAGACCGTTGTGGGCTTAAAATAGGGCTATTTGGGGTAATCAAATAGAGATACTTCTGGTCATCGGGACATTTACCGTCAAATCCACTAAGGCAGATAGACCAAAAGGGGAAATCAGGAGCAGTTTAAATAAATTTGAGTAAAGAGTAACCCATTTAAATGTGACAAACCTCTGAAGAAAAAAATAAATAAATAAATAAATAATAATTGGATTGATTAAGACCAATAATAGGAGTAATATCAATTAGAAAAAGAGTCAAATGAAATTTAAAAAGCCTGAGAGAAGAGGTAAGAATTAATTATAACATGGAGAGTAAGGGGAAACAAATGTTAAGATATCTGGGAGAAGAAGGAGTAAGAAAGAATTAAATAAAATAGCTACAAAAGCATGAATAACAATAGTAGCAAAATAGCAATAATATATAGCTTGGAAATAATCTGAGCCTAAAATATAAACAAACATTAGCCAGTCGGGGACTGGAAATAGCTGTGGGGAGAGACAGAGTGAGACCTTGAGGAGGAGATAGGCTGAGGAAATCCTTTTGTGAATAAAAGTTAACTCTTAGTGCAGAAATAATAAATTGAAATAAAACATTTAGGGATAGCAGAGAGTTGTGGGATGTGAGCTGATCTGTGAGCAACTGGCTGGTCGACCGGAAGTGCCTGTTTTGTTTAAGAAGCCTTTTCAAAAAAAAAAAAAAAAAAAAAAACAGAAATCAAAAGGAGGAGTCAAACTGACAAAGAAAAAGGTGGGGTGATTGCTGTCTGGCTGCTTTGGCGCCTCAGAGGAGGTGCTGCTGCTGCTGCGTGCTGACGCAAAGAGGGAAGGAGCAGAGAGGCTCTCTGCTGAAGGAGGAGATTCAAAAAAAAAAAAAAGAGAGAGCTGCTGCTGAATGCTGCCGTAGCCCTGTAACTCCCAGTAGGTCAGAAGGTCATCCCTGTAGATTAAAATTAAATTCATAAATGAATAGCTATGTGTTGGATAAAATCAAATAACATGTGAATTGATAGAAACACAAACGAACGTGGTGAAAGTGACAGCTGGGGAAATAACTGTGTGTTCACAAATCTACCCTGCAAACCGGTGACTCTGACTTTTATTACTTTTCTTCTTGGAAGAACAGGCGTGGCAGATGGGACACAACCAGTCTAAAAAGGGGAGTTCTGCAAATTCACCTATGAAAATGGTAATTAAACAACACCCTCGGCATCGCCGGAGGGTGGCAAAATGTATGCAAAAATGGCATGATAGAACCAAGGGGGAGAATCAGTGGCCAGTGTGTGGTACTTTCAATGTGGCAAGTTGTGATAGGGTGGAATTAAGTATAAATAAGAAAATGGCAGCTGACGTGCGGCGCAGCAGGAAGCAGGAGGACAAAAGAATTAAAGAAAAAGAAGTGCTGGGGTGGTTTAAATTGGAGGGAAGTAGATTAAAACAAAAACTTAGAGAACACATGAAGCAAAAAGATGGGGAGCAGGGGTCTCAGTGTTGCCAAGTGACTCCCTCTGCCCCTGAGTGGCGAGGTGAGTCACCCTCTCACTCCCTGAATGCAGGCCAGTTCCCAGTGAGGGGCATGTCCTCTGAGCAACCGCTAGTAGGAGTGGAGGCACAAGAAATGGATTGTGAATTAAAAGGAAAACTAACTGTGACTTTGAGAGACAGGTGGAGAGAAAGCGGACTGGAGAAATCGCCCGAGGAGGGAAGCGAGGGCTCCCCCGGAGCTTGGGATATCGAGGCTGGCCAAGTTTGGTCTCTGACTGAGCTGGAGCGAAGGGAGAGCAGGCCTCACCGGGACCGTGAGGCTGCACGAGTCAACAATGATGAGCAGGAGCAGGGAGCTCAGAGCAACCTGGGTGCTGATAAAAGACTGTCAAACACTACAGCTATGCTGGAGGAAACGCTGATGCGCTTGGATCAGTGGATGACTAAACAAACCCAAGAGGTAAGAGAGCAGGAAACAGCAAATCAAAAAACTTGTTCTTCTTCTATGCCTTCTCTAGCCAGGGCTGGAGGTGACAGCTCAAGGACTAAGAGAATTGAGCTGAAGGGAACCATCACTGAAGATCTACCAGAAAAAGGAGAACCTGCTGTGACCGGTTGTTTCTCTCGCTCTAACCGTGTGTCTAGCAATCCTTTTCTAGATAATTCCATAGATTTTCACAGCACTCTTCCCAGGCAACGGCAGCCCAGAAGGGAGGAAGACAAACTCCCTGCAACAGAGCCAGAAGAGAGAGGGATACGACTGAGAAGCGGCAGAATGGTGCAGCGAGCATACAGCCTGCCCGGAGGCCTTCAAGGACAAAAGGACTGTGGTCCAGAGCCGGAGTGGCCAGGCCTTTCTGTCGAGGATGAAGAGGAACCCAGCATCCCCATGTGCCCCATCATGAGGAAAGGAGGCGTGTCCACCTACGTCCCCTGGTCTTTCATGGACATGGTAGGATTGGCTGATAGACTACCGGATTTAACACAAGGTGCAAGTAAGTTCATTACTTCTTTGGAAGAGAACACTGCAGGGGTTACTCTGGCATTAGGGGACATTAAGGCCCTGCTAATGCATGTGGTTGGAAAGCACGCCACCATAAACATTTTTGAGACTGCTAAACTGAGCAGAGTTTGTCAGAGCAACCTGTTGGATGATGTGAACTTAGGTATGCACAGAACTGTTTTGTGGGAGTCCCTAAGAAAGCAGTATCCTGACAACGGAGATCCCTCAAAGCTGGAAGGAGAGAGCCTGAAAGAGGAAGAGTGCCCCACGAAGTGGCTGTATGCATTTCAGCGCAAGTGGAAGGATGAAACTGGGAGCGCGTGGAACGCCAACAAATCCACAGAGACTCTGTTTAAAAGTATGATAAAAAGAGGCCTGCCCACTCCAGTGCAGCTGCGACTGGAGCAGGTGGTGGGATTGAATAAAATGGAATGGTCATTGTTTGTTGAACATGTTGTCCATCACGTGAACTATTACAGGAAGGAGAAGCTGAAGGAGGAGGAGACCAGCAAGCACTTAGCCAACAGGCTGACTCAGCTTCAGCTGGGAGAGCTGTCCAAGCAGAAGAAGGAGAAAGCCAAGACACAAGCTCCTCTGATAA
This sequence comes from Archocentrus centrarchus, assembly GCF_007364275.1. Taxonomy (NCBI): domain Eukaryota; kingdom Metazoa; phylum Chordata; class Actinopteri; order Cichliformes; family Cichlidae; genus Archocentrus; species Archocentrus centrarchus. The sequence continues at coordinate 1,777,846 of NW_022060261.1, forward strand.
CGGCACCTACAGAGACCCAGGCCACAGCACCGACAGTCGGCCCTGCACAGAGCTATGGAGCATCTTTTCCGGCACACTCACTGCCTACAGCACCAGCGGGAGGCCCTGCGCGGGTAACAGGTAGAATTCCAGCCCCAAATGCTTTAAATGCTCTGCCTGAATCATCTCTGCCTGTTATACATGTGCACCTCAACCAGGGTGAGAACTTTTACCCGCAAGCTCGTGGACGAGGGAGGCCTCAGATGAGAGGAGGGGTCCGGCGTGGAGGATGGAGAGGAGGAGCAACACAGTCAGCTCCTCTGCAGGGACCCCCACAAGCCACTCATCAGATGTATGGCCCACCTAGAGGTAATTTTGCATGTTGGGGGTGTGGTCAGCCAGGACACCTTGAGAGGGACTGCCCCGCTAACACCTGGGCTGGGCCAGCAACAAGATGGCCATAGGAATTTTCGGAGAGGCCTGACGAAGAAAAGGAATTACCGGTCATATCTTTTAATTCATCAAGCGAACCTGTCATATCTGTAGAAATACAAGGACACGAATTTTCTTTTATGATTGATACAGGGGCCACCTACTCCTGTATCGGAATTGAGGGACAGGAACTTCCCCTATCTTCATCATCTGTGAAGACCGTCGGCTTCTCTGGAAAAACTCAAGTAATTCCTTTGACCCAACCCGTTCAGATGAAAGTGGCAGGTAAAGTTATTGTTTCACAATTATTGTATTCAGCTGACACTCCAATAAATCTCATGGGAAGAGACGTTTTGTGTGCTCTGAAAGCCAAAATCATGTGCACAGCGGATGGGCTACAAATAGATTTCCCCCATGAGGAGCTGCATAGAATGATGACAATGCAGGCTGACACAGAAGTTGTGTCACAGGTACAACCTAAAGTATTTTGGCTGCAACTTGCAGCTGAAGACTCCATGCTACATAACCAATGGAAATTGTGGGAGCCCTGGGTGTGGACTCAAGTGAGGAACACTGCTGAACCCAGGCTTCCACTACACTGTACATTGTTGTTTGATGAGAAACAGGATTATAAAGACTATGAACTGTGTTTTGATGAACTAATCAATAAAAAACCTTTCTTTATCACTCTCAATGACATTTATATTGGTCCACAGGGTGTGGCTGCTGCTGTTACTTTGCCGGATGAACTGAGAAACTGGTATCAGGTGCCAAATGCTGCTCCACACGTTACTCTGCTGATCGCGGGAGGACATGACTCTCACGAAATGGGACCAATGATTAAAAAGGCCTTGCACATATCAGAATGGGAGGCAACAGACAACAAGTTAATACACATTTCAAAAGATAGAGAGTTTATTAGGATTTCAATGAAAAGTAATGATCAAAGCATTGCCACTAAAGTATTAGTGAATAAAAGGTGCGCCAGTCAGCTGCCATTAACCATTGACCAGGAGCAGCTCTTGGAGCAGGTTCCTGCTCAGCTGTGGTCTGTGAGTAAAACAGATGTGGGAAGGGTCAAATCGGCCCAACCAGTTAAAATCGAACTAAAACCTGGGGTCAAATTGCCCTACATTAAACAGTACCCACTCAAATCACACGCCATTGAAGGTATCAAACCCACCATTGAGGGACTGGTGAAGGCTGGGGTACTCATTAAAGCCTCCAGCCCTTGCAACACACCTATTCTTCCAATACCAAAGTCAAATTCTGATAGTTATAGATTAGTGCATGATCTCCGTGCTATAAATGCAATTGTCAAAACCGACACACCTGTTGTTCCTGACCCACACACTTTGCTGTCCAACATCCCTCCTGAGTCTAAATGGTACACAGTGATTGACTTGTGTTCTGCCTTTTTCAGCATTCCACTGGACCCTGCATCACAACACCTATTTGCCTTCACTTATCAAAATCAACAGTACCTATATACCAGACTCCCACAGGGGTTCTCGGATTCTCCTGGAATCTTTAACCAAATCTTAGCTAAAGACCTGCAACATTTAGATATTCCCAGCACTGTTTTACAATATGCAGATGATTTGTTGATCTGCAGCCCATCTAAGGAGCAGTGTGAGCAGGACTCCATTAAAGTGTTAACAATGCTGGCAGAGGGGGGACACAAGGTGAGTAAAGAAAAATTGCAGTTTTGCCAACAAACAGTGGAGTATCTGGGAAGACAACTTAGTGGACAGCAGAGGTTAATTGCTCCTTCTCAACTAGAAACTGTGATTAAAGCCCCCAAACCACAGACAGTGGGCCAAATGTTGACTTTTTTAGGAATGGCAGGATTCAGCAGACAGTGGATTTGTGACTATGCTTTCAAAACTGCATCCCTGCGAGCCCTTCTACGGGCAGCAGGACAAGCTAATGCTAATTCTCGATTGCAGTGGACAGCAGAGGCGGAGGCTGCGTTTGAGGCGTTGAAGCAGGACATGCAGTCAGCTCCAGCATTGGGTAACCCAGATTACTCAAAACCTTTCCATCTGTATGTAGCCAACAAGAGGGGTTATGCTAATGCTGTCTTAATGCAGGACACCCCCATTGGAAAACAACCTTTGGCTTACTACAGTACAAAACTGGACAATGTAGAGGCAGGCTTCCCTCCCTGTTATCAGGGACTGGCAGCCGCCGTTTTTGCCTTTCAAAAAGCAGGATCATTAACTATGGGGCATCCTGTAACCTTGTACACCTCACATCAATTGCATGCATTGCTAAGTAGTCCTAGGTTTGTGATCACTCAAGCCAGGCGTACAGGGTATGAGGTAATCCTTTCTGCTCCAGAACTAACCATTTCAAGATGTGATACTGTTAATCCTGCTACCAGAATGTTGCTACCAGATGAAGGAACTCCTCACGATTGCGTATTGCAAACCGACAAATTTGTGCGAGCCCGGGAAGATCTTTTTAATGAACCCATTGCAGCTGATCTAACTTTGTTTGTGGATGGATCTTGTTTCAGGAATAATCAAGGCTGTCAGGCTGGGTATGCTGTCGTTCAGCTTAATCCAGCAGATGTAAGTTTCACTACTCTAGAAGCACAGAAGGTTGACCAGCCGTGTTCAGCTCAGCTCGCAGAATTAAAAGCTTTAACTGCAGCTTGTAGACTGGGTGCAGGTAAGAGACTTAATGTCTACACAGATTCCGCCTATGCATATGGAGTATGTCACGTAAGTGCTAACATTTGGAAACAAAGGGGATTTCAGAGGGCTGATGGGGCCCCTGTGGCACATGGAGAGGCTGTGTCACAGTTAATTGATGCACTACGGCTCCCCAGTGCTGTGGCAGTAATTAAATGCCCAGGACACCAAAAAACTGGTACTTTGATTGCTAAAGGGAATAATTTTGCTGATGCAGCAGCTAAACAGGCAGCCGTGGGAGATATCTTCGCTCCTGTGCTGCTGGAGGAGTCACATGAGTCCCCACTAACATCATTGCAATCACTGATACAAGCACAAAACAGCGTCTCCCCAGGGGAGAAACAGTTGTGGGCGCAGAGGGGTGCTGTAAGAAGCACCTCTCCTCCCCATGAGGGTCTGTGGAGAAGTGTACAAGGACTGTTTGTCATGCCATGTTCTATGCTGCGTGTGGCCATTAAACAAGCGCATGGGATTGACCATTGTAATAGGCGTGAGGTGCTTAAGAAATTGCAGAACATATGGTGGTCACCCTTTCTAATACCAGAGGTGAACAGAACATTGGATGAATGTGATGTATGTATGCGTTACAATGTTAGAAAAAGCATTTCAGCTCCCACAGCACACATCCCTACTCCTGATGGTCCCTTCAGACACCTAATGATTGATTTTGTAGATATGGGGATGGAAAATAGAAGAGAGGGAATGAGATATGTTCTTGTGGTGGTGTGCAGATTCAGTCGGTGGGTGGAAGCTACCCCATCCAGAAATCCAGACCACAAAACAGTAGCAAAGTTCCTGAGCAGAGAGGTATTTCCTAGGTTTGGTTTGCCTGACACCATCTCTTCTGATAATGGACCTCACTTTGTATCTCAAGTTGTACAGGTGATGTTGAAAATGTTGGGTATTAAGCAAAAGTTTGGATGTGTATATCATCCACAGGCCCAGGGGTCTGTGGAACGCCAGAATGGCATTTTAAAGGCAAAAATTGCTAAGATCATTGCTGATATGATCAAGGAGAGTGGAGAAAAGCTCAGTTGGCTGCAGGCTTTGCCTTTGGCCTTGATGTGCATGAGGTCGCAGACAAACAGAAACACTTGCTTGACTCCGCATGAAATGGTTACTGGCAGGCCGATGCCACTACCATTTTTTCGGGGGCCGTACGAAGGCCCCTCATTGGAGCAACTAGAGAAGGAAATGGGTAGTTACCTAAGACAATTATCTAATATTCACAAAGCTATTTTTCAACAGGTAAAAGGAGCAACAGAAGACAGAGACGCAGACATCCCTGAACAGCTGATGTCTATACAGCCTGGAGACCAGGTATACCTGAAGGTGATTAAGAGAAAGTGGGACCAACCCAGACGTAAAGGGCCCTACACCGTTATCTATGCAACACCGACGGCCGTGAAAGTTGCAGGTAAAAACGGGTGGTACCACTTGAACTTTTGTGTAAAAGCGCAGACACCTGCTCAGGGAGCTCCTCCAGTGACCACAGAGAGAGAAGGCGAACCTCCCACACAGGAGACTTCAGGCCCGGCTGGGATCAGAAGGTCTCAACGGCTGATTGCACAAAAACACTCTGGGGAAAAAGTCAGAGGTTCTCACTGTGCTTTTGCCAACACTGTGGATAGAGAAGGCAGGGAGTCAGGCAGCAGTGAAGGGTGTGATCCAGGGCAATAGTCCAGTAAGCATCGACTCCATCCCCCGGTAGGTGGAGCATTAAAAACTAACACTTCATTTGACAAAATAGCTTGACTACAAAAAGGGTGTCAACATGAAGATGAGGGACAAACAGTGGACTCAGACTAGAAAATTATGGACATGTACTCATAAGCCTCAAAGGGGGAAGAGTAGAGGGAATTGGAAAGTGAGGCTGATGATTTACATGTTGCTAATAACACCACTCTATATCGGTAACACAGGGCAAGAAATAGGGCCTGTTTTGCCTAAATACAATAAGAAAAATGCTTGGATGCACGACTGCTTATCTGCAGTAGCGGTGCAAGCCGTAGAATTAAAAAAGCTTCCCAGTGGCCAAAAAATCATTCTCACTTATGCTAAATCTGATCCTTACAACTTAATCATTGTATTTGATACTAACGGAATTCAAATAAAAGCTCATGCAATTACCAAAAAGTGTGGCAGGGGAGGGGTGACTGCATCACACGTCATCTGCAACTGGGGACAGTGTTTGAACATCTTAAGTGGGAAAACCATAACTTTAGAAAAAGCAAGGCTTTGGGTAACAGTAGGTGGTAGGGACAAGAGGCAATTAATTCAGCAATTCCGCCGGTTGACTTCTATTAATTCAGCATCTTTGGAGACTAACTCCTTTTATCAGTGGCTAAAGTTTTCAGCAAGTATGGTAGGAAAAAAGGATTGCATAGTGTGTCACAGACGCTCTGTGCCACAGGCCCTGGCCACTCCCTTTGGAGGAGTAGAAAAGTGCTTAGCAATTGGGGGAAAGCATTGTTTTGCTCATTGCGTCATGTGGAAGGCTCACACCCACGTGCCCTATTGCACGCTACCCCGAGATGTAGACGGTAGTAGGCCACAGGTAACATGCCAGGGTGAGGAATCAGGAGAATGTCCTTTGAAACTGATTGGTCCTGAGCAATATCAGATACCCCCTGTAGTTCATGCAGCAGGAGACCTAGTGTTTCCTTTCTGTGTAGCCCTGGGAGAAGAACATGAGCGCATAATATCTAATCTCAATAGTCACATGAGCAGTAAATTGCTCCAGTGTGAATTTCAGAATTATTACTTCCAAATTAGTAATAGGACGTGGAGCTTGAAATTGTGCAACACAACTTTCCAAGCAGGAATCCAATGCGCTAGAGTCTTAAATGGGAGAGGGGAAATAGAAGTTGACACATTCATCATGGGGAAAAACAAAACTAATGCACAGTGGTTAAGGGTTTATGACTTGTCCAAGGGGACCCTGCCTTTAGCAGATGTGTTCTGGATATGTGAGGAAGACAGACAGTTAAGGTCAGTGTTACCAGCTAATTGGACAGGAATTTGTGCACCTGCAATGTTAACTGGGCAATTGTATGTGATAGACATGGCCAACAATAAAGATAATTTAAAAGAGAACAGGATTAAGAGAGAGATAGAAGAAGAGTCAAAATTTCCATGGGAACCGAATGTTAATGTTTATGTCACAGCAGATCGTATGCCATTTGGCATCCCAGCAGAGTTTCAGGCCATTGGTGAAGACTGGATCGTATCCGGACAAGCAGCAGGCTCCATACCCCTGGTAGGAAACATAGTGAATGCACAGTACATCGCTAAAAACTCTAGGTGGTTGAACTACCTCTGGTTTAACCAACAGCGCTTCCTTAATTGGACTACTGCAGCACTGCAAGGGGTAACTGAGCAATTGCATGCAACATCAATAATGACAATGCAAAATAGACTTCTGATAGAGACCATGTTAGCAGAAGAACAGGGCGTGTGTGATAGGTTCGGGGATGACTGCTGTACGGCCATCCCAATGCACACAGGAAGAACTGGAAATATCACCAGAGTGTTGGATAAATTGAAGGAGTTAAGGGACATGCATGTCAAGGATTCCAGCTGGAATTCCACTTCCTTCTCCATCTGGGAGTGGTTTAAGAAGTTGTCTATCTCTCAAATGCTTCGTGCTGCAGGAATAGCTATTTTCCTGTTTTTCCTGATTCTTGGACTAATATTCTGCTGTGTGTTTCCCCTGATCAGAGCACTAGCTAACAAAACCATAAAAACAATGACGCAGTTTCCTGTCAGGATAGAGCCGGAGACTGACCTGGCAATGGGACGGGAGCCACTCCGTGCAGAGTCACCGGTAGAAACATTTCTCCTTGGCATGCCAGAGGATGAGGATGAGGCTGAGTATGGTGATATGTTGTAACCAGAGCTTTGGGAGTAAAAGGTGACTGTGTGAAGGTGGAAGTCCCCTCCCCTTGCAGTAATAACCAAATTATATATATATAAAAAAAAAAAAAAAAAAAAAAAAAAAAAGGAAGCTATTGAAGGAGAAAGGAGAATGTTTTTGTTTTGAGTTAGCATAGCCTTATATGTAATGAACATTATTGACAGTGTGTTTCATGTGATATAGATAAAGCAGTAATGGCAAAGCAACTGTGGAAGATAGAGTGCTCTGACAGTCCCCCACAGTACCCGACCAGCCAAGGTGCAGCCCAGCCTGGCTCCATACTGGAAAGGCTTCTGCTGAGAGCTGTGGTCAGTGCAGACCCGACACCGGTCGTGCCTCGGCCAAATGAGAGAGGAGAGCTAGCAGTGTGGACATCCAGAGAGGATCCAGAGCAGCCTGGACCTTCCAGGGCATCAGAGGGAGCCACCGAGCAGTGGGAGCAACAAGGACCGATGACACCACCCAGCCCAGAACCCAGGGATCTGCAGGATCGTGGCGGGATGACATCATCAGAGAGAGGGCTTATGGGAGTCTCTCTACCCGCCACTGGAGGGCCGGATGACATCGAGAAGCCAGGGGTTTCTGATGACCCTGGTGAAAATGATGCATCAGAGATACTGATGACATCATGGGGAGACCTGAGAGATCCAAGAGTTCAAGAGTATCTCGCTCAGCTGCCAAGGGAGGTCTTTCAAGTAGAAATGCGGAAATTGCCTTCGGATTGGGCTCGACTGCTGAGATGCAAGAGGCACAACTTCCTGGTTCGCGCTCAGCACGCCCGCCATCGAGAGAGAAGTCAGGAGATAGAGCTTGTGAAGGAGCAATACGAGTCTCACCTCCTGATACAGAACATCAAGTGGGAGCAGGCCTCACAGCGAGCCTACTGCGAGATGGCAGAAGTTAAGGCTGATCGAGCTCGCACTGATGAAAAGAACGAGGGCCTGAACCGTACGGTGAACCAACTGCAAGGCAAGAATGCTGAGCTCAACAGCAATTGTGAAATAGCTAACCATAAGCTGACCGCAGCCCTGATCGCCATTGGAGGGCATGTCAGTGAGAATCGAAGGCTTGATGCTGACAACCGAAGGCTCATTGTGGAGAAACAGAGCTTTGAGGCTGACAACCGAAGGCTCATTGTGGAGAATCAGAGCTTTGTGGCTGAAAACCAAAGGCTCATGGTTGAGAACCAGTGGCTCAGAGGCTGCTATGATCGGTTGAGGATGGAGCAAGAAGAAATCATGGAGGCAGGGCAGGGAGACTCTGCCCCCTGGCAACCTGAGGCAGAGGCTGCTGCAACACCGGAGGAAATGGCCCTCCAGCCAATGCAGCCTGAAGATGCTGCTGCCCGCTAGATGAACTGATGGTGACCTGGAAGATGCTAAGTCTATCTCGCTCTGAAACAACCTCTGCCACTGCTGTATTTTTTTGTGTTTTCATATGTCCACTATATCCTAAGTGCTTTATATACTGTACCCCTAAGTATAGGTGCCTCTGACCTGCGTGATGTGCCCTGTAAGTGGGAATGCTGTATTGGTAAGATTAGTTTGTTTGTTATTACAGCTTCCAGAGTGACGAGCACACCATGTGAGTGAGAAGATTTAGTTTGAAGCTTGCAAATGATTATATCAATAAAAACAGCTCACGCAGTGTGTTGCAATGTTCACCTTGTTTAAACAAATATTTACTCTTGAATTGATAAAAATACGTTGTGTTGATACCAGTAGGCATCAAAGGGGGAAATGTCGTGTATTTTTATCTTGATGACATCAGTATTTTCTATCAATATTTTTATATCATGTATTGTTATATATATATTAATCACACACTCTAATTAATGGTCACATTATGTATTATTTGTCACCTATATTGTCACTCACACACTGAAGCTCTGCATGCTGTAGACAGGTAAAAATGCTGAGGCCTGCTCTGCAGGCAACCTGGGATTTTTCCATTAAGTAATGCTAGCCCCCACCTTTGTGAGGAGCTTCACCTTTTACCCAGTGCACTTTTGACCCAGCTTCTCCCGGGGGGGGGGGGGGGGGGGGGGGGGGGGGGGGCGAGTAGCCGGAGTGAATCCCGAGGGGAGGGGAGGAGGCGCACCTGGACTTCGGAACGTGGGAAAGATGGGTTTTTGCTAGCCCCCCTGAGATCAATTCATAGAACTGTTGCTTAAAGGAGCATCTTAATATGTCCCCTCCCCTGATAACAGCTGCAGGAGGTGTGAGATGGGCTATAAAAGGCCAGGCTGAATTTGGGTGATAAGCTCTTTCGCTGGTCTTCCTTATCTCCGTGTAACGGCTTCAAAGGCACTCACTCCCGGGAGAAGCTTTTTGCTTTCTTGCATTTTGTTTAACTTTTTGCTATCTTGTACTTTGTTTTACTTTGGGCTTCAATAAATCCTGAAGGCGAAACCTGCTCATCTCCAGTGAGTTTTTGTGAAGTGTGGTGGTTTTTCAAGGTGCATTGTTTCCATTGATCTCCCCTAAAGAAGAACAGCGGGAGAGAGCCGAAACCACGACCCGACAACTCAACAGAGCAGAGCAGCCCCTCCCCTCCCCACAGTTTACCTGAGCAGAGAAGCCCCTCCCCTCCCCACAGTTTACCTGAGCAGAGAAGCCCCTCCCCTCCCCACAGTTGTATGACTACATTCCAGGTGTGAGACAAAGACATGTTTACATGTGTATGCACAGAGATGGGAGAAAAGCAGTCTGATCAGTTTGAGCTATAAATATGATGAGCAGGAAGCTTTATGAAACACAGACCATGTGACCACACGATTCTGATGAACCAAAACCTGCTCAACTGCATTCCAGTCACATAAACACACGTTTACTGTGTGTGTGTGTGCGTGATCAAGGGATGATGAAGGGTTGTGTGTTTGTCTTTGCATTTCCCACCAATACACATTTGTTGGACACCTGGAGCTGTTCTCTGTGATGGTCTGATTTCAGAGAACAGCAGCAGGTCAAACTCAAACACGCTGCATTAACGGCTCTGAACTGTCTGACCTGCTGCACAACCAGACCACAGAACACACTCACCTGCTCTAACTGTGCAATATTATATCATTTATACTGTCTATCAACCCTATTATGTGTAATATCCAGTATTCATTCACCAAGTGCAATAATCACCAGCTTCATTAGCATATGTATATACTTATTTTACTTTTTACAATGTATATATTTTTATACAATCTGTTTTATTTCCTGTATATTTTTAGAAATTCTATGTTATATTTTGGAGAGTGTGACTTTTTACAGCACGGCTCTAAACAGGAGTGGACAGCATGAGCGGGGGTCAGGGCCGGAGCTAGCTCGCTGTGTTTGGGTGGACAGCTAAACACAGCTCTTTCATTTAGATGAATCTGTCCGCGTGCAGCAGCTGTGTGCTGGTTTCTACAGGCTGACGAACAGCTGGAATCAACATCTGCACATCTGTTCACTGAAACAGGAGCACAGTTACACGCAGAGGCTGATATTTACAGCACTGATTCACCAGTACAGCTACAGAATCATCACCGCACTGAGACACCAATTACTAAACACTTCCTGCCTGGTTCCTTTCACATTAAAAGCTCAGCTAACATCTTATTTTATGTATTGCATGTATTTTTCATTGTGTTTGACACTTTACAGTTGAGCCAAATTTTGTGAACCTGCACAGAGTAAAGCTGGGGCTGTCAGCAGGTGATCATTATTTGAAATGTTTCTCAGTTTAAGATGAGAACATCGATCTGTGAGGGGCCTCCTCACTGCTGCCATCCACTGGTGATACTGGGCATCAGTCAAAGACTAGAAGAACAGTAAGAAACTTCAAACTGTTTGAAAAGTTTTTAAAAATAAAGATGAACCATATAAACTTCTCTATGCTGAACATAGTTTTTCTGTATTGCTCTGACATGTGACCAGTGCCAGATGATAAACTCTCCGTTTTATCTTTGTTTCAGTTTGACTTTCATTTTTCAAACTGTCAGCTTTAAAGTTCAGTAAGTCCTGAAACTTTGTATTTCCTCTTTGATCAGCACAAAGATCACATCACACAAACACAAACATTACATTTAGTGTGTTCTACTCTCTCAAAGAGACGTCACATGATGGTTTGCACTTTGACCTTTAATGACACAAGAGGAGAAAAAATGTAAATATGAAGCTCATTAAACAAACACAGTCACAACAGTAAATATCAGATAAAGACAAACAATAACTAAAGGGAACAAAAGATACCAGAGCTGTTTGCCCTGGATCACCAAACCTGGAGCTTCACTTACATTCAAGACGTTGATCACTGTGCCACACAGCTACAGCTATGCTAGCTTCATGTGGTCTTCATAAAAAATAGTTATTTAATAAGATCATAGAGGCATGAAGAGCAAAAGTTCAATACTGCACAGAAAAAAAGATAAAGCTTAAATATATGAATACCTCATTAGAAACGTTACACACTGAAATTACACATAATTCATACCGAGCTGATGTTTGAGTGTTTGTGTTGTTCTGCTGATGTTTGCAGGACTCAGCTTACTTCACATTGTGTTGCATTAACAGAGAAAAGCATGTCTTTCTTTGGGCCTGCTGTGGCTGTAACAGCTGCTTCTAAGACTACGCTGAATCAAAGCAGTGACAGCCGGGCTGAGCTCTGCCTCTGCCGTGGAGCTCCTCACCCTAAACAGCAGCATTTAATCAGAGGGTGGATGGAAGAGACACACAAAGAAGCATCTGTTACAAACCAACCTGAAACATCAGAAAGCAGCTATTAAAGAGACTGATGGAGATCTGAAACGTGTTACATTAATGTCTGAATGTTATGAAACGGCTCATCAACTTTAATATTAGCCTCACACAGCCTGCTGCAATAATGTGCTATTACACTGTGATACTGTGTTAGCAGGCTGATCACTCCCTCATCAGGTCTGTGTGTCTTTGAGCTGTTAGTTTGTGTTGCTCACTGCAGACTTCTAGTCATGACTGAAATAAGCTGACTTAATATTTCAGTATGGCTTCTTTCAGTTCTTTCTTTCTCCTGTTTATCACTTAGATTATTCCCACCATGTATGTTTACAAAAGCTAAACTGCTTTGGTCATGATTATGTGCTCAGAACTCCTACATCATCTTTGAAGTAGGAGATGTCACAAAATGAATATTAGAGTTAGGGCTGGGTGATATGGACCAAAAGTAATATCTCTATTTTTTTGCTGAATGGCGATATATATCTCAATATATTTTCTTCCCAAAACGTATAAACAAAAAGGCACTTCAGAGTCAAAGCTACATTCTCAAATATCACACAGACATTTTTATTAACATTCAGCTACTCAAATAAATTCTCTATAAAAACTCACAGCTGTGCTATTAACATGTAAATAGAAAAGATAGAGAACACAAATAGCAAAAGACTGATTTATTCTTTACAAACCTGTGTATCCAGGTACAGCCTCCTGTATATGACAGGCTGACTGAACAAAATTCCATCTGCAGGATTTTTCTTTTTTTTTTTAAAGCCTGTCATGTCTGGCATTTTTCATAATCATCTGCAGGATTTTAGCCAGCTCAGTAAATCCACAGACATATGCGCTGACGTATCACAGCAACGGGCCCAGCCGCTCATCTGTAAGCGCACATAAAAGACCCACTTCTGCTATTAAGATCACGTGACTTACTTCTGCTCCGTATGGTGGCGCTCTCTTACCTGCAGACAGGAGCTGTGTCCAAATTCAGGGGCCGCATCCTTCGGAGGACCCGTCCTCCATAGACCGGGGCCATTTCTCAAACCTCAAGTACGCAAGTATGAACTTGCATACTTGACAAGTTTGTACTTGTCGAGTACGAACTTGTGGACTTGACAAGTACGGACTTCCCAAGTACAGGGGATTATTTCTCAATTGGAACACCAGCGTACTTGATGACATCACAGCTCAGCTCCAGTATTTCTATTGCCTTCCAGCTTAAATTTACTGACTGCTTGGTTTTAAAAACTTCATCTCTGAACAGTGGCGCAAAAAGGGGGTATGCACTATATGCAATGCATAGGGGCACCGCACAAGAGGGGGGTGCCAAAAAGATGTGGGAAAATATTTCTGTAGTTGCATTTTCTGTATTTAACAGCTGTGCATATGATATGATATGATCAATATCATATGCACTGCGCTCCTTCACCTCCCCTCCTCCTGTCCCCGTTTAAAGAAAGTCGGTAAGTGATGTCATAGAAGTCTTGTATTTTATAAGTCCATGAATAAGTGATCTGCACACATGAACACAGTAAAATGTTGAGTGTGTGTGTGCAGTGTTCTAGCTAGCGGTTGATCGCAAGGCGCCGCGCCGGTCTGAGACGCCCTCGCACTGAGCTGAGGATTTCACCGCTTCACTTTTGGAGCTCTGCTAACACTGCATTTAGCAAACAGGAGCTCCGCGGACTCCGCACCGGCACCACCGGCCAGATCGCTGCTTTTATCGCTGCTTGCGCCTGAATGATTTCACTGCAATTTACAATCTACCACAGTGCAGGGAAAGTTCACAGTGTGCACATTTGATATCCCTAAGGTCAAGCGCACTTGATTTCACGGCTACGGAAATCGAAATGACAGCCAGCACGAATGAGGAGAAGTAAGAAGAAAAACGAAGATCAAATGAAAATTTCAGGCATAATTTAACAGGAGCGGATCATCGCTGACAAGTTTTTTCCACGCCTTCATTGTCTGTGTGGTTTTGCTCGCTGTGCAGAGAATGTCAGCTGTTATTTTTTCCTAACATCAGCTGTAGCCACTAGGGTATAATATTTTTCCCGAAAATGACATGAATCAAATCCCGGGAAAAGACGAGCCATTTCCCGGGAATCCCAGGAAAAAGTTTTTTTTTTAAATTTTAATTAGGCCTTCTGTAGCCTGTGTCGGGCTTAACCTATTTTGATATTGTAGAGGTAGCTTTCCAGCTATGTCCTGTTATGCCCAGTAGGGGGCAACGTTGGCTTGATTAATGCAATAAAACCTACATCTCGGCATTCGAGTGCTCGAGCTGTGCGGTGTTGTGTCGTTCCTCAACACTCCCTTAACAAATATAATTTGAATATTCCTGCATTGTACATGAAATTATACCAAGATATTTTACAACTGCTGGTGCAAAACAATACGGTTCATCTCCACACAGCATTGATAAAGGCTCAGCCACTTGTGCTGTCGTGCACACCGTTCCACCAGTGGAACGCTGTAATAGTCATTGAAAAGTTAACTACCGTACTACACTATAATATGACATAACACAGGGCCTTGAGTAATGCACTACGACTTGGTCATTGCCATTCTGGCAACAGCAAATTTATAACGCCGTGTTTAAGGGTTAAAGTAGGTTGGCTGTGAATCGTCTTTTGAAAAACTGGCCAATCCTTATAGCCTAAAAAATATACATTTTACTCAACTCCATTTTAAAAGGCAAATATGTTAAAGTAATCTATTTCATGATACTTTCTTCACACATTAGGCCCGCATCCTAATTCATGACTGTTAGTAAGCGGCTGCAAATGAGGAAAAGAAACACTCGAAGTTAAACAGATATTTCTTTATTGTTCAGGGCAGGCACATTTTATAGGCTATATAATGCAATATAACAATATATGATAACATTAAATATATTGTATTTGTTGATGTGAAGCTTAATTTTTTTGGTTAGACATGTTCTCACCATTACTGCTGAGTGTAATGTTAGCGTTGAGCACCAACCTTTAGGTTATAGCTAGTTAAGCATACCTGAGAAAAAGGCTTCATCCTTCTGCTATACATATTGTCATGCTATCCCTCCATGTTACATGCATGTTTGACATGTTTAGTATGTAACACTTATGTGAGGTCGGAGTAGCCTAGCTAATTTAATATGAGAAACTTGTTTGCATATCTGATCAGCTGATAAAACGTGAAGGCTTAGAGAAAGTGGAAATCAGGTTATCAGGCTTGTCTTTCTCTGTATTTACCCCAACAAATGTGGTTATGACTAAGCTAGCCTGGCCTACATAACCATGCTTGAGTTACCCCAGTTATATGTTTACACTGACAGAAGGATGGGAAAATTGCATGGTGACTATGCTGAAATGAAGTTGATCCCATATTTATTTTAGTTTTATTTTAGTGATATTTCTGCTGCAGCAACTGTCTTAAAAGCTATTGTGACACGATGCTGTTTTAGCAAAGTGCCTATGACCTCCATTTCAGAATTCTCTATTATTTGTGGTGTTACAGAAACTGTATTCTTAAATACTATATTGTAAATGAGGGGATTGTTAGGAAGAGTTTACATGTTTCTTAAAAATGGTGATATTAAATTCAGGGTTTGTACGGATGCTGGAAATCCTTGAAAATGCTTGGATTTCAATGTTGTATTTTCAAGGTTTGAAAAGTGCTTGAATTTTGGATATAGTGCATGAAACTGCTTGAAATTGCAACTGCTTTTTAAAATAAAAATGACTGAATAGTTCACTTATGAAGGAGAGAAAAAAATGAGTTGGAAAGTCTAAAATGAAAATTTCTCCACCTGGCCTGCACGTCTGCATGTGACCTGTCAGTCTGTTTTTGACCCCGCCCCTCCCCCTGAAGACAGACAGCCACCGTTTTGATGAGTGTTGGCTGGAAAACTGCAAATTCTAATTATGGACAGAGGAGTATGGAATCATAATTAGGACAAAAGTCACTCGTGAGAGAAAACAATCCACCTAAATGTCATTCCGCGAGTGCAGGTATTCCTTCCTCATGAGTAAATTCAACAACTTGTGTGTGTAGAACTCAGCAGCCGTGTGCACTGAAACATTACGCACACGAGTGTATTGAAATGTATTGAGACTGACTAAAGAACTGTTTCATCTTCTATATCTCAGCTTGATGCAGATTTTGGAAAACTGTTTGAGGGGAAGACTGAGCTTTTTCTTCACAAATGGGAGACAAACATCATCCTAAAGTTGATGTTCTTTGCAGTTGTCTCAAGATCTGGTAAATCCTTCATCAACTACTGAAAACAACACTGATGGTATGTTGTGTTGCATCCATTTAACTGTTTTATGCAATGAATATATACTTAAATAATTTTAATTGTTTAACATGACTAATGTAAAAGTTTATTTTCTTATAGACATGCTTTGCTTTAAAGCACTCCAGGTGCTCACACAACTGAAATCAGCCATCTCCTACCTCTTGGACTTTGTACCAGTATGTTATTTTTGTCTTAACCTTTCTATTTCTGGCTTTTTGAATGTAAAATTTAATTCATCATCCTGATTTTTCGTTATGCTAGTGTCCATTTGCTAGTTTTGTAATGTAGTTTTCAAACTTTTTGTGTCACAGACTGGAACAAGCTCTTTTTAAAAATCCGGATTCAAAGACCCACCAGCCTGTCATCATTTGCCTTGGACACCCTAGTGGAACTTCCCAACAGTATGTGATCATCGATAGAAGTGACAAGATTGCTCTCCCACTTGGAGACAAAGGGCTGACAAGTGCAGTTGACAAGCTATTCAAGATGTATTGGGTTTGCAACCTTGTTTACCCGATCCAGCTGCAGTCTATCTACTCCTCTTTTCTGGAGCACATTTATGTCACCACATCTGTTTGAAAAGTGTAGAAAGATTTACACATCTGGTTATGCAGTGATTGAAGGGGTGAAGCCATCTCTGTTTTTTCTGTCAATGCTTTTTGGTTCTTGCACTTCCAATACTGTGTACTGTAGTTCTGCCTAAAATATTGCAATACTGTCATGGAATGCTGTGAATACAGGCAGGTTTCAGACCCAGAATGCACAACTTGGGAGTCAAGAAGTGAAGAGGAAATACAACTTTAATGAAGTCTTTTCCAAACACAGAACTTGCAGAGCTGACTGGAACCAGGAACACAAACTAGGAACAAGAACTCAGGCACAACACAGCACTGGGAATGAAGGACAACACAACAAAGAACTATGGGAAACAGACAATTTATACACAAGGTAAAGAGGGAAGAGGAAACAGGTGGGATCCACAGTGGGAAAAATGAGTAATCATGAGTTAGTAGATAGGAAGTAGAACTAAACAGAAACACGAGGTTTTAAAATAATGGTTCAATAGAGAGTGAACATGTGAACATTTTGTGAAGTTTGAAGGTATTCATTTGTTGATTTTTCATCTCGAGAAACCTTAAATCAAATACAAGGAGGCAATACAAGAACTCTGACATTACCAACACAAACAGGCTTCATGTAATGCTTACAGAGACTACTCAGCTGCTGCCACCTGACATCTACGGAACCCCGCAAGGGACATGGGAGGGCAAAAATATGTGAGGACAAAAACAAATGTTTTGTGAGATCCTGCAAAATCTTTAAATTTACAGCCATGTGTGTTAATCTGCTGTGGTCCTGGGCCCATGGCCCAGTGTTTTGTGCTTGTTTTGTTCTGTTTTAATTATCTCTGATTATGTTTATTATAGGGGTGGGACTCGATTAAAAAAATTAATCAAGTTTATTTGAAGCTTTGTAATTAATTAATCAAAATTAATCGCATGTTAATCACATTTAAATATTTGACATGAGAAATATTAATTTAAGTTTGGTTGATGAATGATTCAATATACATAAGCTTAAACATCAAAATCTTGTTTATTTTCCCACCAGTCTGCTACACAGACCAATGAAGGGTGGAAGTGCTCCTGTGATAAGCAAACTCCTGAAATTAAAGTTAAGCATCATAACTGGATAGTTTTATTCAACATTAATGTCTCACTTAATATAGCTGGAAATTAATCATTCGCTCAGCTGTATTACTTGATGTTGTTATGCTTGTTTTAACAGCTTATTTTGAATAAAGACTTAAAATTAAACCACAAAAAGGAGAAAAAGTTCGTTCTCCGTTTAACAGCTGCTTTTACACAGCTGTGCTTCGCACTCACGTTGCTAGGCGACATGAGCTACGCAGAGGTGAGGGCAGCTGATATGAAGGCTAGCTGCTCACTTCCAATCTTTGCGGTCTTCGTGGGCTGTGAAGGACGTGGGCCGGGTCCTTCGAAGGATGCGGCCCCTGAATTTGGACATTATGCATTGATATAATCTGTATGCCTGGAATTCGTGCACTGAGAAACGTTCCACGGTGCAAAGTGCAATTAAAGTGCGTTAAAATTTTTAATTCGTTATTTTCCCCGTAATTAATTAATCGAAATTAACGCGTTAAAGTCCCACCCCTAGTTTATTAGTTTCTTGTTTAGTTACTTCCTGTGATTTCCCTTAGTGTCCCTCCCCTGTGTTGTGGAGTCTCTTGTGTCTGTCTTCCCTGTGTTGTCAGGCTGTGTGTTCAAGTAGCTGTCTGTTAGTCACCCCTCCGTCAGGTTTTCATGGGTTAAGTCTGCGTGTGTGTCTTAGTTGGTCATTTCCTGTTTTATTTTGATGGTCTCGTGTTCCTTGTACTTTGTGTTTAGATTTCTTCCTCTATGTTATTAGTTTCATTTGTTTCACCTGCTGATCCCTGCTCTTTCCACTTGCCCTAATTACCTCGTGAATTTAAGCCACCAAAGATGTGTTCATTGTTGTGTCATCGTCAGTGTTTCCCCTTTATCGCTGTGTGTTTCCCAGTTTAGTTTTTCCCTAGTTCTCCCAGGCTTAGTTGAGATTTTGTTGTTTTTGTTTCTTGTCAACTGTGAGCCTCCAGCAAATAAAGCTGTTAAGAGTGTAGCTCCAGTGTCATGCATCCTACATTTGGGTCCTACCCTTCCCACCACACAGCAAAACCTTAATATAATCTTGATACAGCGGCGTCCGTTGGGATGGTGAAAGGATCGGTGAGGGATTGGCAGCGAAAAGTCATCTTTAATTCATAACCCAGTGGTTACTGTATTATGGGTGAAGCAGTGAGGGCGTGAGAGCAAGACAGGTTCATTCCTTTATCCCTGTACAGATTTGCCATTGTTCTGGCCAACAATAACCACTGAGTTATGAATTAAAGACTTTTGATGGCAATCTCTCAGTGATCCTTTCAAGATCCAGATGGATGCTGCCTCATCAGTATTAACACAGAAGAGCCTTAAATTAAGAAGTTTTGCAGGATCTCGCAAAAGTAACTCACAGTAATAATAAACAGTCTTTCTGGCTTCAGAATCTGTGAATGAATAAAAAGATGAAATAAAATGAGGTGGAGCAGGTGAGTGTGGAGCAGAAGGAGTGGAGGAGCTTCAGTGTGTCTACAGAGACTGTGTGGAGGGACAGAGCAGCAGCATCAGAGCAGTCCAGGTACATCCAGAGGAGCACACAGGGATGATGTTAGACCGTACACTGTGTGGCAGTGGAGCTGTTCTCAGAGCAGTTCACTCTGGAGCTGTGGCAGTCAGTCACTGCTGGATGAAGCAGTACTGCAGCAGCAGTGTCTTCTGCAGCAGTCTGGCTCCGTTCGTGTGTCCCAAGCCTGAGTCTGAGAGTCCTCCTGAAGTACTTTGTGCTGCTGGTACTGCAGCTGGCCTACAGAACTGTTTAGTCTGGTCGGACTTCTCCCATTGAGAGGGAAACCACCTGAACTTTGTCTGTTTTGGATTTTTGTGCTCCTTTATCTTTGTTGGTTGTTGGTTCTGTTTGGGGATAAATGTTTTGCTTCTGATCGTCTTCTTCTGGCTGACTAAAACATGTTCGTCGTACAGCAGCCACTTTAGCTAGGATCATGCACTTAAATTGGCAGGGTTAAGCAAACAGAATTCATTTCAGTGCAGTCTGCAATCTTCTGGCATCCAGTGGTGAGAATTTAAGCAGCTAAGCTATCCAAACCTGCCTGTCCCTGTGTGAAAAAGCAAAGCATGGACTGTCTCCAACACTATACTGACCTCACATCCTCCAGTCTTCACAAAATCAGACAGCTGCTTCACATCTGATTCCTGCAAGCTGTTTCCACTCAGGTCCAGATGTTTCAGATGGGAGGGGCTGGACTTCAGACCCGAGACCAGAGATGCCCAGGTGATTCCTCTGACAGACTGCAGTCTTGCACACTGATTAATGAATAAAATATGGGGATAAAATCAGTGATATTCCCATCTGATAGGTTCAGATTTCAAAAGTCTCATATCCTGGAAACCTACTTTTATTGGGTTATGAAAATTTGATTAACTCTGAGGTGTAAATGATGATCTGAGAGTGTCTGAAGTCTCTTACTACTGCTGTTCTTCCAGCCTCCCAGTTTAATTGTAGGACATGTTTAGAGTGTTTTGGGCTTGAACTGCTGTTCATGAAGAAACTGAAGCTGCTCTCTTGAATTACTTCTGATGACAATGTCTCTACAGGAATAGTAAAACCATGCTAGCATCTAGGAGGGACTATTGTCGTTAATATAATTATTAGCCTACATTGTATGCAGAGATGAAGGCTAATTGTATGCACAGACTCCTCTGTGAATCGCCAACTTATCATGGTGGATGGGCTTTTGTGTCCTAGTGATCCCAGGAGCTATGTTGTCCGGGGCCTTGTCTCTCATAGCAAATTGGTCCTGGGTGAGGGGTGAGACAGAGAGCAATTTGAACGACCACTTTGGAAAAGTCATCATGGGAACAGTTTATCCTGCCCAGCATATGGTTACCAGGGCTCTACCCTGGAGCCAGGCCTGGGGAGGGAGCTCAGTGGAGAGTGTCTGGTGACAGGCATTAGCCTGTGGTGCCTGGCCGGCCGCAGCCCGAAGAGGAGTCATGAGCGTGCCGTCCTGTAGGCCCACCACCCGCAGGAGGCGTCATAGAGGTCGGGTGCATTGTGTGTCAGGCAGTGTCTAAGGGCAGAAGCCCTGGCGGACCAATCCTTAGCTATCAAGACTGGCTATTGGGACATGGAATGTCACCTCTGTGGTGGGGAAGGAGCCTGAGCTAGTGCGTGAGGTTGAAAGATACTGGCTAGATATAGCCAGGATCACCTCAGTGCATCGCCTGGCCTCTGGAACCAGTCTTAGAGAGAGCTGGACTCTGTTCCAATTTAGAGTTGCCCTCAGTGAGAGGAGAGAAGCTCAGGTGGAGATTCTTGTAACCCCTCGGCTTGCTGCCTGCACATCAGTTTGCACCAGTAATCCCCAAACCAGATGGTGGTCACAGGTGAAAGGAGCCATCCAGTTGAAGAAGGAGTCCTATCCTATCTGTCTTGGTTAGCCTGTAATACGGTGGCAGATGACAGGTACCGGCAGGCCAAGCGCAATTCGAAATGTCTGGGCAGCCATTCGGGCTTTGGTAAGGCTGCCTGGCCAGTGTGAAGGTATGTGCAGAGCAGGGCACACTCAGACTCAGTATCTCCTGGAGCTGAATCGCAAGTTGGATGCAAGTCTTGAGATTCACAGGTGTGGCCGTGCCCGCAGGCGAAACGGATTAAATCTTGGAGAAGCTGTATGTCTCTGTGCGGAGAGAAAATTCGGATGATTGGAGTTGTCACCATTGAGAGTTTTCCAGTGAGACTGTAAGGCAGTCAGCAACCAAAATCAGTGACAGCTTGTACCAAAACAACTGTGTTTATATCTAATTTGGCTCCCTGGCTGGCCTTGGATAGCCGGAAATCTCATTTTTCTCCTTGAAGTTATGTAAACAGATGCTCTACTCGCCCCGCACATCCCGCCTCTTTGACCTGTGCGAACTGTTACCCGAGGGGAGAGCTAGGATTGGCTCCACAGTACTCCTGAACCCACTAGCCTCCCCTGCCCCCCCCCCCCCCCCCCCCCCCCCCCCCTCTCCACCCCCCATCTCGTCTCCCAAACACCCACCCACACCCACCCTCCTGCTTTTCCATGCATTAAATGTGCACTCACTACGCTGTGCAGAGGTTTTTTTCCAACCTCATATTGTGCCCTGTGGGGGCATAGTACGAGATGATTTTTTTTCTCCTCATCTGCTCCTGTGTTTGCTATTGTTTCATCTCTTTAAACAGCAGTGCCTCTCTGTGATGGCAGCATGGCTGCAGACACTTATCTCCCCTGTTTGTTTGGTTTGTTTGTTCTTTTTCTTGGATGGGTTTTTTCTGGAACATAATTTTATTGTGTACATTGTGTACAATGACTAATAAAGGATTGACTGACTGACTGACTGACTGATTGATTGATTGATTGATTGATTGATTGATTGATTGATTGATTGATTGATTGATTGATTGATTGATTGATTGATTGTCTTGTTTTCAGTGGGTGTTGGACTTTGCCAGGGCTGCCCTTTGTCACCAATTCTATTCATAATTTTTATGGATAGGATTTCTAGGCGTAGTAGATGGCAAAAAGCTTCTGCTTTGGTGGCTTAAGAATCTCTTCTCTGCTCTTTGCAGATGATGCAATCCTGTTGGCTTCGTTAGGTGGTGGCCTCCAGCTCACAGTGGAATGGTTCACAGCTGAGTGTGAAGCGGCTGGCATGAGAATTAGCACCTCTAATTCTGAGTGCCCACACCAGCTCAGGGACAAGTTGTTGCCCCATGTGGAAGAGTTTATCTATCTCAAGGTCTTGTTCACGAGTGATGGTGAAAAGGGAAAGGGAGATTGACAGACAGATCGGGGCTGCATCTGCAGTGATGCTGATACTGCACTAGTCTGTCGTGTTAAAGAGGGAGCTGTGTGTGAAAGCAAAGCTGCTGATTTACCAATTGATTGGTGTGCCTGCCCTCACCTATGGTCATGAGCTTTGGGTAGTGACCAAAAGAATTAGATTGGGAATACAAGCACAAATGAGCTTCCTTCGAAGGAACCCATGGAGTGTCTCAGTTAGGTCTATAATGAAGGCCAGAGACAGTAAAAGAAGTGGGTGCAGAAGCGATTCCATTATGACTTGAAACCACAGACACTAAGACATTATGAAAGGGAGCCTAACTGGTAGTGTAAGGCACATGTAAAAAATCTGTGTGGTGTTTTGCGCAGATACCTAAATCTACATTCTGGGGACATGTGAAACTGACATTTGTTAAAGTGGTAGGCAATGGGACCTCTAAATATGCTGCTCAATGTTACCAAATGAGCTGTATACAAACTCAGTAGTTTGTATGGCCCCTCACATACTTGTATTGACGCCTGACAGCATTCGGGCATGCACCCATTGAGACGACTAGGACTGGGGGCCAGTCAATTAAAATGACCAAAATAACATCACTGATGGACAAGGTCTCCCATCCCATGCATGAAACTGTTGCTGAGCTGGAGAGCTCCTTCAGTGAAAGACTGCTGCATCCTAAATGCACAAAGGAGCGTTACCGCAGATCCTTCCTCCCAGCAGCTGTAAGACTGTATAACCATCACTGCTCCCAACAAAAACCACAATAACCTACACAATGTAGGATAATATATAATATACTGTAAATAGTCCGGCACATCATGCACATTGTATATAGTGTTATTATTATTAGTAGTATTAAGGTTAATATTGTTTGTTGATTTTATACATATTCTTTTCTTAATAGTGTGAATTATTATATCTTTATTTATATTTATAATAACTGCGGCTGCTGTTACACCCAAATTTCCCCTCTGTGGGACAATAAAGGCTGTTTCTTCTTCTTCTTCTTCAATTGTATCTGTTCCTTTGTCCTCTGGGAACTTCCTATGTACTATAACCACATGAGGCCAGGTATTGCCATACCCCAGGACCCAGTGCAGCAGTGTAGGGTCTGACAGTTGGTCCAATACCTGATGGCAGTCAGGGTGTTGTTGCCTAGCTTGTAGAGGTCTGTGCGTCCTTCCACACATATACCTCTCCAAACCATCACTGACACACCACCAAACCAGTCATAATGAACAATGTTACAGGCAGACAGAAGATTAAAAAGGGGTCGCTTTATTTATTTTTGTGAGTACGATATTTCATCAACATAAATCTTCCTCAAATTAATCTAATATGTTAACTAAATTAGCTAAATTCAAGTAAATAAGTTATTATCAAAATAAAACATACCGGTTTATGGATGGAAGATTTATAGTAGCAACAGAAACTAAGTAGACTGACCTCACAGTCTCCAGATTACAGAGTGGACTCTCTAGGAAACTGCACAGCTCTTTCACTCCTGTTTCCTGTAGGTTGTTTGTTATTAGACCCAGATGTTTCAGCCTGGTTCGGTTGGACTTCAGAGCAGAGACCAGAGCAGCACAGCAGGTCTCTGACAAACTGCAGTTCTCCAATCTGAATGAAGATTAGAACATGGAGATGAAATCACTGGTAATCAAATTCGATGTGTTTCTCTAAAATTAATAGTGACTGGCCCTTCTGTTATTGTGATCATCATCACATCAGCGTCTTACACACACAAATCAGTTGTCAGTATTACCTCCAAACTCCAACTCCTCATAGGGGGTCGTTTTGACTGTTGGATTTTCTGTAAAATTATTGTAGGGTCTTTACCTTACAATATAAAGCAACTTGAGGTGACAGTTTGTTGTGGTTTGGTGCTATATGAATAAAACTGAATTGAATTGAAATTGTTTGGACATGTGTGGATGTTAATATGTTGAAGATGGAGAGGAAAACCACAGCATAGATTCATGGATGAAGGACATGCAGAGACACAAAGAGGAAGTTAAGGATAGGGTGATATGAAGCACATCATCCGTAGCTTTGTCGGTTGTCAACATTTCTTTTTTCTATAAGAGTTAATGTTAATTCACACACACATTAAGATATTTAGTTTCAGTGAATATTTACTCTGATTAATTAAATCTTGATTTTACTCCAGCTGTAACAGCATGAATTATAGCAATATTTACCAGAAGTGTTCTAGCAGAAAACTTTCTCAGCTTTTGTTCTGTGGTTTTAAGATAAGAGATAAGATAAAACTTTAATGATCCCACGACGGGGAAATTTGTGCATTTGGAGAGAGTCTCTCTGTGTAATTTGATTGTGTATAATCTATAAAAGTGTAGATGTTCTTCAGCCTGCAGAAATCATCATACAGCTGCTACATATGGACCAGAATGAAGTAATTTTTAGAATCAGTTTGTTCCAATTGTTAATTCAGCATACACAAAACTGTCATCTTAAAAAGTGTAAAAAGGCTCTCAATCCAGCAACCTGCGGGTCATTAGTTGGCTGTTCTGACCTCAGGTCATGTTGCCTGTTTATATTTCCAGCTGCCCATCCTAACATAGCAGACTAAATCTGACCCTGGTCACTTACCGGTGCAACATGGGAATGAGAATTATTAGATTGCTATAACTGTGCAGGATTTTCCAACACTGTGAATGCTCAATTTGGGAAAATCAATTCAATTATTATAATAATTATTATTATTTATCTGGCAGACGAGGTCAAGTGAAGCTTGTGTTCCTCATCTTTAGCAAATTCTGAGAAATAAAGTCCCAATTGCCAAGGTGAGAATGTTTTTGTTTATTGTATTTTTGGAATAACTGATTCCACTGTTACCGCTAATTATTCAAATTAATTTGTGAAGACAAATATTTTCTAATTTTTTTCCCCACTAAAGCTGATTAAAACTTGACTAAAGCTTTTTTGAGTTTTTATTGACTAAAACTAAGGAGCATTTTCATCCAAAAGGCTAGGACTAAAACTAAAATGGTTTGCCAAAAACAACAATGATTGGAACTGAGAAAAAAAAAAGTTTAGTGCTCCAATCCTTCGTCTTAGAGCGCTGGAGCCACACATTATTTGCAGATTACATCACAGTTCATGTTATTGAAATACCTGCAGAGATAAAAACAGATTCTATAAACTGACCTCAGTTTCTCTAGTTTACAGTTTGGACTCTCCAGAGCACCAAACAGTTCTGCTGCAAAATTCTCCAGGTTCACTGAACTCAGGTGCAGCTCTCTCAGATGGGAGGGGTTGGAGTTCACAGATGAGCTCAGCATTATACAGCAAACATCTGAAACACTGTGAAATCTGTGTTGACACATATATTAGAAAACATGTTATTATGAAAAAGGCACTTTATATATACTTCATGCACTTGATGCAAAACAACTGGACACTTCTTATTTGACTTTTTTTTTCCTTTCTCTTTTGTGCAGTGGAAGGAGAGACAGTGGTGTTCTATTCAGGTATCCATGCTGTCCACAGTCTGTCAGTGTGATCTGATCCCACATCTGACTCACCTCCCTCTTTAACATGAAAAGTTGGACTCAGATTCATTCCGACTGACTCTTCAGAGTGTGCTGAACTGAGGAAAGTTTCAGCACACTCTGCAATCAATAAATTTACTGATTTAATTTCTACTGCTAAAATCAAATCACTGTGACAGCATCATGTGTTGCCTCACCATCGTTACATGTGACCACAATGGCTGCTGTTTCAGCCCAAGGTACAAGCATAAAAATTAAATCATCCAAATAATTTTTTGTGAAAAAACATTTTTCACTGTGTTTGAAAAAGCTCAACATGATCTCTGACAAAATCAAACTGACATCTGAAGTTTGCAATAAACAAGTAGAAAACTGATCCATGAGGATATTTTATAAAGAATCTTTTTTATGAACTAATCTATTACTCTACACTGATTCATAACGTTAGCCACATCCGGACTCACCGAGCCTTTCTGCAGTTCCTCACAGCTGGAAGCAGTCTATGTCGTCCCTCATCTGATGTGTTGTACTTTGCAGGGTCAAACTCATCCAAAACCTCCTCTGACATCTGCAGCATGTAGGCCAGAGCTGAGCACTGGATTTCAGAGAGTTTCATCACTGATTTGTTCCCTGACTTCAGGAACTCTTGAATGTCCTGATATACTGAGAGGTCTTTCATCTCCATCAGACAGTGGAAGATGTTGATGCTTCCATCAGGACACTTGTCAGATGCGTTAATCTCCTTCAGGTTTTTGCTGACTCTCTGGATCATTTCTGGACTGATCTCTATCTGACCCAGCAGACCTCTAAGAAGTTTCTGATTGGATTCCACACAGAGGCCATGAAGGAAGCGAACAAACAGTTCCAGGTGGGAGGTTTTGCTTTCAAAGGATTTCTCCATGGCTGTTATCAGAAACTCATCCAGAGATGAGATGTCCTTACACATAAAGGCCTGCAGCACCTCCATCTTCCTCTTGGTGTAACAGTGGAACATGTAGACTGCAGCCAGGAACTCCTGAATGCTCAGATGAACAAAGCTGTAAACTGATTTCTTGAAGCTCACATACTCCTGTTTGAAGATCTCTGTACAAACTCCTGAGTACACCGAGGCCTCTGTCACATCCAGACCACACTGCTCCAGGTCTTCTTGGTAGAACATGATGTTTCCTTTCTCCAGATGTTCAAATGCCAGCCTCCCCAGCTTCAGAAGAACTTCCCTGTCAGCTTCACTGAGCTCCTGTTGACTCGTCTCATGTCCTTCATGGTACTTGTTCTGCTTCTTTTTTATCTGAACTAACAGGAAGTGTGAGTACATGTCAGTCAGAGTCTTGGGCAGCTCTCCTGTCTGCTCTGTAGTCATCATGTCCTCCAGAACTGTAGCAGTGATCCAGCAGAAGACTGGGATTCTGCACATGACGTGGAGGCTCCTGGATGTCTTCATGTGGGAGATGATTCTGCTGGACAGCTCTTCATCACTGAATCTCCTCCTGAAGTACTCCTCCTTCTGGGCATCAGTGAAGCCTCTTACTTCTGTCACCCTGTCAACACATCTAGGAGGGATCTGATTGGCTGCTGCAGGTCGGGTAGTTATCCAGATGAGAGCCGAGGGAAGCAGATTCCCCTCGATGAGGTTTGCCACCAGCTCTCTGATTGATGACTTCTGTCTGACATCAGACACGAGCTTCCTGTTGGTGAAATCCAATGAAAGTCTGCTTTCATCCAGGCCATCAAAGATGAACAGAAGATTACAGACAGTGAGCCTCTCTGCTGGGACCTTCTGTAATGTAGGATGGAAAACATGGAGCAGCTGCAGAAGACTGTACTGCTGATCTCTGATCAAGTTCAGCTCCCTGAATGAAAGCAGAATCACCACACTGAGGTTTTGGTTCTCCAAGCCCTCTGCCCAGTCCAGAGTGAACTTCTGCACTGAGAAGGTTTTTCCAATGCCAGCAATGCCATTTGTGAGAACCACTCTGATGGGTCTTTGTTGGTCGGGTAAGTCTTTGAAGATGTCCTGGCATCTGATTGGTGTTTCAGGGACGATCATCTTCTTGGAAGCTCTGTCCACCTGCCTCACCTCATGTTGGGTGTGAATATATTCCCTCTGTCCATTCACGATATAAAGTTCAGTGTAGATCTTGTTGAGAAGGGTTCGATTTCCTGTTCTATCAGTTCCTTCTATCACATGTTCACATCTTCTCCTCAGAATGTTCTTAAGTCTGTCTGAAACCTCCTGCAGAGCAGCATCTGAAAGAAAGAAAATTAGCTAAACTACAAAGCTGGAAAACTTTTTAATGTCTGAACACAATAAGAAATCTGGTTTTCAGAAATAAGTAGATGGTAAGTCCTACTTTGTACACAGCTACTCTCACTGGGGGCCTGGAGCTCTGGTTCTGGATTTTTCTTTACACTGGAGACTCTGTGGACACAAGAAAAAACTAGAAATACCAAATTTTCCATAAAAATATTTATTTCTGTGGAATGTTCTGAGCACTCATTAAAACCATTGTTCTTACTTCTTTGAGCTGATAATCTGCTCACACTGCACGAAAAGAAGCATGTTCGTCCCCGTATACTGACACGGGCGCCGCTGGTAAACGTCAGCTTTCGTCAGCTTACGGGAAAGCGCATTTTCGTTCGCCTGACACGGATATGGTCGTTTATGTACCAACAGAATCAGCGGGGGGTAAAGGTGCGGGGGAGCCGGCAGGCGGGAGGTGTTAACGACTCTACTTTACATATGAACAGCAGCGCTGCAAGCCGAAGCAGCAGCAACAGACCCACGTGGCTTCTCTGTCATTGGATGAAAAAAATGCCATCGCAATTCAGCACTCACATGTATATATATATATATATATATATATGTGTGTATATGTGTATGTGTATATATATATATATATGTGTATGTATATATATGTGTATATGTGTATGTATATATATGTGTATATACATATATGTGTATATATATGTGTATGTATATATATGTGTATATATATATGTGTATATATGTGTATATATATATATATATATATGTGTATATATATGTGTATATCTATATATATGTGTCTTTGGTGTTGGCTCTCACTGCGGTATTGTATCACTTCCTGTTCCTGTTTCGGAGCACAGTGTTTTGCTGTCTGTTAGCTGTTATATCTGTATAACTTGATTTATCTGGATAATAACATATTTTAGTGTAATCTTCACCTACTTTAAATAGCATACTCTTTGCTGAATCACCTGTATTCACATTACTCACTTTATTTGTTTTTAGAAATTCGCTAGCTTAGCTTAGCTAGTAGCTTAGCCCTTAGCCGACTCACTACCAGCATGGCTTCCTCTCCTGCACTTTCCTGCTCTGGGTTTCACATGTTTAGTTACTCCTCGGCCTCCTTTAGCAGTAACGGTACT
Source organism: Archocentrus centrarchus (assembly GCF_007364275.1). NCBI lineage: Eukaryota > Metazoa > Chordata > Actinopteri > Cichliformes > Cichlidae > Archocentrus > Archocentrus centrarchus. The sequence continues at coordinate 1,807,265 of NW_022060261.1, forward strand.
TGTAATAAATGTAGTCTGTTTGTAGCTCTGGAGGCCAGGCTTTTTGAACTGGAGACTCGGCTCCGCACCCTGGAAAATCCTACATCTAGCCAGGCCCCTGTAGCGGGTGCGGACCATGGTAGCTTAGCCGCCGTTAGCTCCCCCCCAGCAGATCCCGAGCAGCAGGGAAAACAGGCCAGCTGGGTGACGGTGAGGAGGAAGCGTAGTCCTAAGCAGAAGCCCCGGGTACACCACCAACCTGTTCACGTCTCTAACCGTTTTTCTCCACTCGGCGACACACCCGCCGAGGAACAAACTCTGGTTATTGGTGACTCTGTTTTGAGAAACGTGAAGCTAGAGACACCGGCGACCATAGTCAAATGTCTTCCAGGGGCCAGAGCAGGCGACATTCATGGAAATTTGAAACTGCTGGCTAAGGCTAATCGTAGATTTGGTAAGATCGTTATTCACGTCGGCAGTAATGACACCCGGTTACGCCAATCGGAGGTCACTAAAATTAATATTGACTCGGTGTGTAACTTTGCAAAAACGATGTCGGACTCTGTAGTTTTCTCTGGGCCCCTCCCCAATCAGACCAGGAGCGACATGTTTAGCCGCATGTTCTCCTTGAATCGCTGGCTGTCTGAGTGGTGTCCAAAAAATGACGTGGGCTTCATAGATAATTGGCAAAGTTTCTGGGGAAAACCTGGTCTTGTTAGGAGAGACGGCATCCATCCCACTTTGGATGGAGCAGCTCTCATTTCTAGAAATCTGGCCAAATTTATTAACCCTCCTAAAAACTGACTACCCAGGGTTGAGACCAGGAAGCAGAGCTGCAGTCTTACATGCCTCTCTGCAGCTTCTCTCCTCCTGCCATCCCCCCAAAACCCCATCCCCATAGAGTCGGTGCCTGCTCCCAGACCACCAAAAACCAAAGCTAAAATCAGCAAAAAGCTATTTAAGCATAAAAATTCAAAAACAATAAATAATACAGCTTCATCAACTGCACCAAAGAATAAAACAATTAAATGTGGATTGTTAAACATTAGGTCTCTCTCTTCCAAGTCCCTATTAGTAAATGATTTAATAATTGATCAACGTATTGATTTATTCTGCCTTACAGAAACCTGGTTACAGCAGGATGAATATGTTAGTTTAAATGAATCAACACCCCCGAGTCACAGTAACTGTCAGAATGCTCGAAGCACAGGTCGAGGAGGAGGATTAGCTGCAATCTTCAATTCCAGCTTATTAATTAATCAAAGACCCAGACAAAGTTTTCATTCTTTTGAAAGCCTGACTCTTAGTCTTGTCCATCCTAATTGGGAAAATCAAAAACCTGTTTTATTTGTTATTATCTATCGTCCACCTGGTCCTTACTCAGAGTTTCTGTCTGATTTCTCAGACTTTTTATCTGATTTAGTGCTCAGTTCAGATAAAATAATTATAGTGGGTGATTTTAACATCCATGTAGATGCTGAGAATGACAGCCTCAACACTGCATTTAATCTATTGTTAGATTCAATTGGCTTCTCTCAAAATGTAAAGGAGCCCACCCACCACTTTAATCATACTCTGGATCTTGTCCTAACATATGGCATAGAAACTGAAGACTTAACAGTATTCCCTGAAAGCCCCCTCCTGTCTGATCATTTCTTAGTAACATTTACATTTACTTTAATGGATTACACAGCAGTGGGGAATAAGTTTTATTACAGTAGAAGTCTTTCTGAAAGTGCTGTAACTAAGTTTAAGGCTCTAATTCCTTCATTGTTATGCTCTTCAGTGTCAACACAGTGCAGAGCAGCTACCTAAACTCTGCTCCCAGTGAGGTCGATTATCTCCTCAATAGTTTTACATCCTCACTGCGTATAACTTTGGATACTGTGGCTCCTCTGAAAAGGAAAGCTTCAAATCAGAAGTGCCTGACTCCGTGGTATAATTCACAAACGCACAGCTTAAAGCAGATAACCCGAAAGCTGGAGAGGGAATGGTGTCTCACTAAATTAGAAGATGCTCATTTAGCCTGGAAAAAGAGTTTGTTGCTCTATAAAAAAGCCCTCCATAAAGCTAGGACATCTTACTATTCATCATTAATTGAAGAAAATAAGAACAACCCCAGGTTTGTTTTCAGCACTGTAGCCAGGCTGACAAAGAGTCAAAGCTCTGTAGAGCCGAGTATTCCTTTCACGTTAACTAGTAGTGACTTCATGGATTTCTTTACAAATAAAATTTTAGACATTCGAGAAAAAATTATTCATAACCATCTCAAAGATTATTCTTCATGTTCGGCTGCTTTCAGCACTGCTGGTATTTGTTTAGACTCTTTTGCTCCAGTTGATCTTTCAGAGTTAACTTCAATAGTTACTTCCTCCAAACCAGCAACATGTTTGTTAGATCCCATTCCTACTAGACTGTTCAAAGAAGTCTTTCCAATTATTGATGCTTCAATCTTAAAAATGATCAATCAGTCTTTATTAGTTGGCTATGTACCACAGACCTTCAAGGTGGCTGTAATTAAACCTCTGCTTAAAAAGCCATCACTTGACCCAGCTGTCTTAGCTAATTATAGGCCAATCTCCAACCTTCCTTTTCTCTCAAAGATTGTTGAAAGAGTAGTTGTAAAACAGCTAACTGATCATCTGCAGAGGAACGGTTTATTTGAAGAGTTTCAGTCAGGTTTCAGAATTCATCACAGTACAGAAACAGCATTAGTGAAGGTTACAAATGATCTTCTTAGAGCCTTTGACAGTGGACTCATCTCTGTTCTTGTCCTGTTGGACCTCAGTGCAACTTTTGATACTGTTGACCATAACATTTTATTACAGAGATTAGAGCTTGCTATAGGTATTAAAGGTACTGCACTGCAGTGGTTTGAATCATATTTATCTCATAGACTCCAATTTGTTCATGTAAATGGGGAGTCTTCTTCACACACTAAGGTTAATTATGGAGTTCCACAGGGTTCTGTGCTAGGACCAATTTTATTTACATTATACATGCTTCCCTTAGGCAGTATTGTTAGAAAGCACTGCATCAATTTTCATTGTTATGCAGATGATACTCAGCTTTACCTATCCATGAAGCCAGATGACACACATCAATTAGTTAAACTGCAGGAATGTCTTAAAGACATTAAGGCCTGGATGACCTCTAATTTCCTGCTTCTAAATTCAGATAAAACTGAAATTCTTGTTCTCGGCCCCACAAATCTTAGAAACATGGTGTCAAACCAGATACTTACTCTGGATGGCATTACTTTGGCCTCCAGTAACACTGTGAGAAATCTTGGAGTCATTTTTGACCAGGATATGTCCTTCAATGCACATATTAAACAAATATGTAGGACCGCTTTTTTGCATTTGCGCAATATTTCTAAAATTAGAAACATCCTTTCTCAGAGTGATGCTGAAAAGCTCATTCATGCATTTATTACTTCTAGGCTGGATTATTGTAATTCATTATTATCAGGCTGTCCTAAAAGCTCCCTGAAAAGCCTTCAGCTGATCCAAAATGCTGCAGTTAGAGTACTGACAGGGACTAGAAAGAGAGAGCAGATTTCTCCCATATTGGCTTCTCTTCATTGGCTCCCTGTTAAATCTAGAATAGAATTTAAAATTCTTCTCCTCACATACAAAGTCTTGAATAATCAGGCACCATCTTATCTCAAAGACCTCATAGTACCATATCACCCCAACAGAGCACTTCGCTCTCAGACTGCTGGCTTACTTGTGGTTCCTAGGATACTTAAGAGTAGAATGGGAGGCAGAGCCTTCAGCTTTCAGGCGCCTCTTCTGTGGAACCAGCTTCCAGCTTGGATTCGGGAGACAGACACCCTCTCTATTTTTAAGATTAGGCTTAAAACTTTCCTTTATGATAAAGCTTATAGTTAGGGCTGGATCAGGTGACCCTGAACCATCCCTTAGTTATGCTGCTATAGGCCTAGTCTGCTGGGGGGTTCACATAATGCACTGTTTCTCATTCACCTTATTTACTTTGTTTATACTCCACTCTGCATTTAATCATTAATTGATATTAATCTCTGGCTCTCTTCCACAGCATGTCTTTCTCTCCCCTCAGCCCAACCGGTCGCGGCAGATGACTGCCCCTCCCTGAGCCTGGTTCTGCTGGAGGTTTCTTCCTGTTAAAAGGGAGTTTTTCCTTTCCACTGTCGCCAAGTGCTTGCTCATAGGGGGTCGTTTTGACTGTTGGGTTTTCTCTGTATTATTGTAGGGTCTTTACCCACAATAAAAAGCGCCTTGAGGCGACAGTTTGTTGTGATTTGGTGCTATATAAATAAAATTGAATTGAATTGAATTGAATATATATATGTGTGTATATATATATGTGTATATATATATGTGTATATATATATTTGTATATATATATATATATATATATATATATATATGTATATGCGTGTGTATATACGTATACATATATATATATATATATATATATATATATATATATATATATACACATATATACATATATATATATACACATATATACATATATATATATACACACATATATACGTATACATATATACATATATATGTGTGTATATGTATGTATGTGTGTATATGTGTATATATGTGTGTATATGTGTGTATATGTATGTATGTGTATATATGTGTGTATATGTATGTATGTGTGTATATGTATGTATGTGTGTATATGTGTGTATATGTGTGTATGTGTGTGTATGTATGTATATGTATGTATGTGTGTATATGTATGTATATGTATGTATGTGTGTATATGTATGTATGTGTATATATGTGTGTATATGTATGTGTATATGTGTGTATATGTATGTATGTGTGTATATGTGTAAATATGTGTATATATGTATGTATGTGTATATATGTGTTGATATGTACGTGTATATATGTGTGTATATGTATGCGTATATCTGTGTACATGTGTATGTGTGTATATGTATGTATGTGTGTATATGTATGTATGTGTGTATATGTATGTATGTGTGTATATGTATGTATATGTATTGTCGAATGAAGTGGGTTGAGGTTGAGATTTAGGTTCTTCGATGGCCTACGGCTGGTACTGTGTGGACAATCATAATTTTGATTTATATAAAATAATAAAGTTGATTTATAGAGTGTAACAGATAATCTGTATGATTTCTAAAGTTGATCAGGATGTGTGTAACAAAGTAATGATTTTAAAGCACAACAAGTTAAGGAAATTGTGAAATCTTAGAGAATCACAGAGCAGGGTAAAATAAGGAACAGAAAGATGTTACCAAGGATGAGTGAGAACAGGGGGGAGAAAACATGTCCAGGCATGTTGAGAGTGGAAAAGTACCGAAAGGCCCAGAGGGGAGAGGGGATGAAGTAATGGTCAAAGCCAAATACCATAATTGGTAATCAAACAGTGGAGTGATAATGTGTCATGATGATGTTTTAAAACTAGGATGTGTCTTAGACTTGAGCTATAAAAGGTGATGCACAGAAGCATCGAGGGAGAATCTAGGGAGCCCTTCCCAACACCAGGACAAGTCTACAGAGTGGACCCAGCCAATCCAGATGTGGACATTTAATTGACTTCAAATGTCTTTGTGAGAATTCTCCCTGCATTATCAGATGAAGATTGGAAGTACCTAAGCTGTTGGAATTCGAAAAGGATATCCGAAGAACAGTAAGATTATAAAAAAGAAGGACAGTCAACTGAAAGAGGTCAATACCTCTCTTTTTGGACTTCTCCTTTTTCCCCCCACTTCACTGAGTCAGTAATGGACTGGATTTTGGGTGTGGTTGCTTTGGCCGAGTGACTCACTTGAAAGCAGTCTCTTCAAAAAGGATTTATCGACAGAATTGGATATTTTAAGCCCCTTCTTCAACAACCCAGCTCATAAGTATTTACTGTTTAAGAAATGTGATTGATTTATATTAATTTTGAGATCTGAGATTTAGAAGTGATTACTGCATGTTGAGAATTGATTGAAGATTGATTCAGAGCTAAATGCTACCTGCTTGAGCTGAAAACCTGCATAATAAAATTTGACTCTAAAAAGTCAGTATAATTCGTTGAGAATTTATTCCCTTTTTAACGGTACACTTAATGTCCACGGAACAATAAAATGATAGGCAAGTTAAGCTATAATATCTGGTTCTGTTTTGGACACACTAGTCGTATGTAATCCACTTCAACTTTACCTATGTCCCTTGGGCTCACTGTCCGAGCCGATAAAAGAATCTGGTCGGTTACAAGTGCACTGATCAAAGGGGCTGGCTGCTATAACTAATTGGGCTGTATTTTGGGTCGACTGTGTGAGCCTTCCTGACCGACAGCATCAGAATACAGAGGTAGCGGGGCAGATGTTAGGATTATTAGCAGTTAGAGCCAGACGAGCAGCCCCGCCACAGCTTAAGTACTGTCACTGAGCTCGGAAGTGGGTAATACCCTGCCGACCCAAGTGATCAGGTCCCTATGAAACGGAGTAGCTGTCACAGAGGTAAAACCTGTGGGATCTAACAGTATGTATATGTATATATATATATATATATATATATACATATATATATATATGTACATATGTACATATGTACATATGCATATATATATATGTATATATATATATAATACGGTATCAAGGTAAAAACTGTCTGACATTAAAAATGTCTTTTTAAACAGAAATCTGGCTCAGAGCTGCAGAAATCACAACAAATATAACATCACAGATCTATAAAGATATTTTAAGTGGCCAACAAGCACAGGATTGATTATAATGTAGGTACAATAACACAGACTCCTAAAGATTGTTGAAAAACAGGTTATTTCTGCATTTTATATATAAGCCCTTCAAAAATCATGCTGACTGCACTCTGTTTACCAATATGAGCAAAGACATTACACGTAAAAACCCACAGAAACACATCAGAATCACTTCATGGCAGACGATCACTTTTTGCCACAACACCAGTAAACACCCCCCCCCCCCCCCCCCCCCCCCAAAAAAAATGAATAAATAAAGTGGCAGCATTTCCTCTACTACATACTGTCCGACCAGCTTCTTCAGCCCCCCCCCACCCCCACACACACTTACTGGTTTTTACCAAAGTCCAGCTTTTGTTGTGGGTGCTGGGGGGCTCCTGCATTAGCCGCAGCTCTGCTTCTCCACCTGGTGGGACTCGCTCTGTAAGTGTGACTGTGCTGTGCTGCGACTCCAGATGTTTCTCCAAATCTGACGTAGTTTTTTTAAGCTAGATAGCACTTTATCGCAGCACAGAGTGCACAACTAACCTTGATATTGTCATCTTTAGCTGACACAAACTCACAATAGTGAGGGAATTTCAGCTAGAAAAGCGTATCTTTCTCCTCCCTCCACGGTTTACATTTGTGTCGCGGTGTGCTGTTTTTGTCCTCATGCTGAAAATGGGACACAATTGTTGCGTTGGCCAGATGCCACTCCCCGAGACACAAGAAGAAAGCAAAAACATATCTGTTTTACTAAGAAAATGACAAAAATAGTAACGCACAGTGACTTGGATAAGTAACTTTAATCTGATTACTGGATTGCAAATAGTGACGCCTTAGATTACCCGTTACCTAGAAAAGTAGTCAGATTAGAGTAATGCATTACTTACTGTAGTAACCACACAGCTCAACACTCAGCTTTATGTAACCGGTGTAGTGAGTGGCCAAAGTATTAGCCACTTTAAGCTGTTGGAAGAAACTTTATCTAACCATAGATACCATGGGCCCAGTATCTACCAGACAAAGCACTGTTATGCCACCCATTCTCATATCGATATGCAGAGAGGATGAAACAAGTTGTCAAACTGCAGCTAGACTATTTAAAACAACCCCTGAGCCTAGAAATGCCCCACAGGAACTGTGTCTCTGCAGTGTGGTGGGTGCTAGCTTTCTGAAGCCATAGTAGAATGGGACTGGGTGCTGATGCAAGGATGCCCTGTGAAGAAACCTGGGAGCAGGGAACATGTTCACCATCACACTCTCGAGGGAAATGACCATGTTGTTTTCAGTGTCTGCATATTAAACAGGTACTACTGAATGAATGGGTCTGTAGACAGGAACTCTTCAAAAGACCAATGCTTTCAGTAAGCTGATTAAGCTGCTCCTCCTGATGTTTTAACAGTTCCTTCATCTCACTCATCTCTGTCTTAGAGGTCGAATGAACCACTTCCAGAGGACCACTACAGACCCCACGCTGAATTCAATATACATCAGAGACAGAATTACTTTACCACTTCCGCCACAAGACAACACTTCACGTTCCCACCTAACAGCCTCTCCCCTGATGTCAAGCAACAAGAGTGCAGGCTGCCTTTGCACCAGCTGCCTCTACTAACAATGCAACACCCCATCTAAAACCGGCTCCACAAACTGATCCCTTAATAAAACCTCAGCATTAGGAGCACACTGTTTGACCTTCTCCATAAGACTCATCTATAAGAGGGAAAACTCTTCTTGCTGTTTTCTTAAAAACAAAGCCTTTTGCAAGACTACACAGGAATCTGAGCAACCGTGAACCTCTTGTAATATAGCAACAATCTTCACTGGATTGGACTGGTGTGCAGGAGAGGGATGTTTAATTTAATCTTGCGCTTCCCCTTCCAAATGATGAGACAGGAAAAACATCTTATCAGACACAAGAATTGGCATGCCCTCACACAGGGCAGCCATTCATTCAAACCTTTAGCCGATCTTCCCCTAAACAAAGGGCATTTCCTATCATGGGGCATGAAAACAAGTTTCTGCTCTATACTAGTTGGGAATCAGCAGGTGTTGCTATAGAGGTAGACTGTGTAGCAGTAGTAGCAGATGCAGCTGTCTCCCTTTCATTTTCAACTCAGTTTACAGTAAAACACTGTCTTACCTTCTCTGTGAGGGTCCAGGTTCCTGACTGAAGACCGGAGGAAAATCTCTGGAATGGTCACTCTTCATGGACAGACAGCTGGACTCTGGAGACTCTGCTCTGAGTCTGTGCTGCTGCTGTCTGGAAACACAGACAGAATCACTGGATCAGACTAATTTTATCACACATCCAAATGAAAGAACAGGAACAATGCCTTATCAGACACACACAAATGACATGTCCCGCACACACTTCGGCTTTCTCCAATCATTCATTTAAACCTATACATGATCTTCCCCTAAACAAAGGGCATTTCCTAAAACAAGTCTCTCCTCTACAAAGACTCTATTTTGTAAGAAGCAGGTGTTGCTATAGAGGTAGACTGTGTAGCAGCAGTACTAGATGCAGCTGTCTCCTTTTCATCTTCAGCTCAGGTTACAGCAAAACACTGTCTTACCTTCTCTGTGAGGGTCCAGGTTCCTGACTGAAGACCGGAGGATAATCTCTGGAATGGTCACTCTTCATGGACAGACAGCTGGACTCTGGAGACTCTGCTCTGAGTCTGTGCTGCTGACGTCTGGAAACACAGACAGAATCACTGGATCGACATCTCTGCGCTAGAGTGATAATAAATTTTATGACACATCCAAATGAAAGAACAGGAAAATCAGACACATACTGTACAAATGACATGTCCCCACACACAATTTGGCTTTCTCCAACCATTCGTTCAAACCTCTACCCGATCTTTCCCTAAACAAAGGGCAGTTGATAAAACAAGTCTCTCTTCTATAGAGATTCTAGTTGGGAATCAGCAGGTGTTGCTATAGAGGTAGACTATATAGCACCAGTACCAAATGCAGCTCTCTCCTTTTCATCTTCAGCTCAGTTTACGGCAAAACACTGTGTTACCTTCTCTCTGAGGGTCCAGGTTCCTGACTGAAGACCGGAGGAAAATCTCTGGAATGGTCACTCTTCATGGACAGACAGCTGGACTCTGGAGACTCTGCTCTGAGTCTGTGCTGCTGACGTCTGGAAACACAGACAGAATCACTGGATCGACATCTCTGCGCTAGAGTGATAATAAATTTTATGACACATCCAAATGAAAGAACAGGAAAATCAGACACAGACAAAAGACATGTCCCCACACACAATTTGGCTTTCTCCAACCATTCGTTCAAACTTCTACCCGATCTTCGCCTAAACAAAGGGCAGTTGATAAAACAAGTCTCTCTTCTACAGAGATTCTAGTTGGGAATCAGCAGGTGTTGCTATAGAGGTAGACTGTGTAGCACCAGTACCAAATGCAGCTCTCTCCCTTTCATCTTCAGCTCAGGTTACAGCAAAACACTGTCTTACCTTCTCTGTGAGGGTCCAGGTTCCTGACTGAAGACTGGAGGAAAATCTCTGGAATGGTCACTCTTCATGGACAGACAGCTGGACTCTGGAGACTCTGCTCTGAGTCTGTGCTGCTGTCTGGAAACACAGACAGAATAAATCACACATTGTTTGGATTCATGTTCCTGTTGTTGGACACTGAGCTGCTTCTCTCTCAGGGTCAGATTTACAGGGATGAAGCTCTGGATGTTTTCACTACAGAAATTTTACAGCTTCTGTACTTTCCGTAAAAGAGGCTGTTGGCTGAGTCATTATTTTGAATCACTTTTGAATCCTTACCTGATAGTTTGAGTTTGGGATTCTGTTCAGTTATCTTTCCTTCATCTGTTAACTAAGCCTAACATTCACTAATCCTAACATTGGTAATCACATGACACTTGTTATTGGTTAACCAGGTTAACACAGGTTTAATGTGGCTAACTATGAAGGCATTCACATGAAAGGCATTGGGAGCATCTAACCAATCACAAACATGGATGACTGTCATGGAAGCAGGTTTAACTAACAACTCTGGGGTTTTTAACCCTAAAATGAGAAAACTCTGAGTGTGTCTCTGACTTTTCCCCTCCTTCTGCACCTGAACCACTTGTCTGACACTATGATTCGTTTCCTCCTTCATAAAGTGGCTGTCAGAGCGTCAGAGGAGCGAATTCATCTGCAGACATTTATGTTTCTACAAGCACTGAAATCCCAGTTAGACGTTAGTTATTTTTATACATAACATGAAGCTTTAACAGTTGTTCACTCATCAACAGTAGTGACGACAATTGATAAGAATTTAGCAGTTCCAATTCCGTTATGGATATCACTTATCGATTCGATTCCTTATCGATTTTCTTATTGATCCTCATTGGGTTAGTGAATAAAATGTACCACATATGGGTTGGTTTGCATCAACTATTTTTAATGTAAAGTAGAACAAAATTAAAACTGGTATAAAAATAATCGATTCAGGTTGATGATCGATTTTGTAATCGTATATCAGATCTGCGGCCTAATGTGAAGAGAGGAGCTGAGCTGAGACCTCTCTATGATTTGTGAAGCTGGATCTGGTGTACCATGGCCGCTGATGAACTTCCATCACTATCAGCGAACTGTTTTGGCTAGGAGCTGGCGTCTGGCTCCACAATGCCCTGACCCTCTCGTCTCCATGTCCATCCCCTCTTGCCCCCTTCCTCCCCCCACCATATTGCTATCCTGGCTTTAAATGTGAAAATATGCTTTGCTAAGGTGGTTTTTGGACCCTGGTATGGTGCTCATGTCGAGCACCGTACCAGATGACTTTTTTTTAACCTAACTACCCCATGATGTGTGTTTGTTTCCTTTTCTGGGCACTGATTGTAGTGGCGGCACCAGTGAAAAACGGCAGTGGCTGCGGACACCCATCTCCCCTATTTTAGTCTTGTCTGTTTCTTCACTGGATGGCTGTTCTGAACGGAATTTCATTATATTGTGATGGAATGTCGTTATATAACTTGTTGTGTAATGATTAATTTCATTGTATGTATAATGACAATAAAGTTCTATTCTATTCTAACTGATCACCACCTCGTGGTGAGTTGGATCAGGTGGCGGGGGAAGATGCTGGACAGACCTGGCACACCTAAACGTATTGTGAGGGTATGCTGGGAACACCTGGCAGAAGCCCCAGTCCGAGAGATCTTCAACTCCCACCTCCCGCAGAACTTCGACAGCATTTCGAGGGAGGCTGAGGACATTGAGTCTGAATGGACCATTTTCCGCACCTCCATTGTTGAGGCTGCTGCTCAGAGCTGTGGCTGCAAGGTGGTTGGTGCCTCTCGTGGTGGTAACCACCAAACCAGATGGTGGTCACCGGAGGTGAAGGCAGCCATCAAGCTGAAGGAAGAGTCCTATCGGGCTTCATTAGCCTGTGTGACTCCGGAGGCAGCTGACAGGTATCGGCAGTCCAAGCGGAATGCAGCTCGGGTAGTGGCCAAAGCAAAAACTTGGGTGTGGGAGGAGTTGGTGAAGCTATGGAAAAAGACTTTCGGACGACATCAAAGCGATTCTGGCAAACCGTCAGGCGACTCAGGAGGGAAAAGCAGTGCACAACTCACATGGTTTATAGTGCGAGTGGAGTGCTGCTGACTTCAACTGAGGCTATAGTCGGACGGTGGAAGGAATATTTCAAGGACCTCCTGAATCCCACTGACACGCCTTCTGTAGTGGAAGCAGAGTCTGGGGACGAGGGAGATGCCTTGACCATCACTGGGGGTGAGGTCATTGAGGCAGTTTAACAACTCCTTGGTGGCAGGGCCCCTGGGCTGGACGAGATTCGCCCTGAGTTCCTGAAGGCTCTGGATGTTATAGGGCTGTCTTTGTTGACACGCCTCTACAACATCGCGTGGAGATCTGGGGCAGGGCCATTGGATTGGCAGACCGGGGTGGCGGTCCCCATCTTTAAGAAGGGAGACCGGAGGGTGTGCTCCAACTTTCAGGGGATCACACTCCTCAGCCTCCTCGGTAAGGTCTATGCCAGGATGCTGGAAAGGAGGGTCCGTCCGTTAGTCGAACCTCGGATCCAGGAGGAACAATGCAGTGTTTGTCCTGGTTGCGGAACGCTGGACCAGCTCTTTATCCTCTCAAGGATATTCGAGTGTGCGTGGGAGTTTGCCCAACCAGTCTACATGTGCTTTGTGGACTTGTAGAAGGCATTCGACCGTGTCCCTCGAGGTGTCCTTTGGGAGGTCCTGCGGGAGTATGGGGTGTCTGGCCCGTTGTTGTGGGCCATTCAGTCTTTGTACAACCACAGTGAGAGCTTGGACCGTATAGCCGGTAATAAGTCGGATTCATTTCCTGTGGGTGTTGGACTCCATCGGAGCTGCCCTTTGTCACCGATTCTGTTCATAATTTTTATGGACAGAATTTCTAGGCGTAGCCAGGTGGCGGAAGGCTTCTTCCTTGGTGGCCTCAGAGTCTCATCTCTGCTTTTTGCAGATGATGCGGTTCTGTTGGCTTCATCAGGGGGGGGCCTCCAGCTCGCAGTGGAACGGTTCGCAGCCGAGTGTGAAGCAGCCGGCATGAGAATCAGCACCTCTAAGTCTGAGGCCATGGTCCTCAGCCAGAAAAGGGTGGAGTGCCCTCTCCGGCTTAGGAACGAGTTCTTGCCCCAAGTGGAAGAGTTCAAGTATCTCGGGGTCTTGTTCACGAGTGATGGGAGAAGGGAGCGGGAGATAGACAGATGGATCGGGGCTGCTTCTGCAGTGATGGGGACGCTGCACTGGTCTGTCGTGGTGAAGAGGGAGCTTAGTGTAAAAGCGAGGCTCTTGATTTACTGGTTGATCTACGTTCCTACCCTCACCTATGGTCACGAGCTTTGGGTAGTGACCGAAAGAATAAGATTGCGAATACAAGCGGCAGAAATGAGTTTCCTTTGAAAGGTGGCTGGCCTCTCCCTTAGAGATAGGGTGAGGAGTGCGGGCATCCGGGAGGGGCTCAGAGTAGAGCTGCTGCTCCTCCTCATCGAAAGGAGCCAGTTGAGGTGGCTCGGGCATCTGATTAGGATGCCTCCTGGCCGCCTCTTGGGTGAGGTGTTCCGGGCATGTCCCACCGGGAGGAGGCCCCGTGGTAGACCCACGCTGGAGGGATTATATCTCTCAGCTGGCCTGGGAATGCCTTGGGGTCCCTCCAGATGAGCTGGAGGAGGTGGCTGGGGAGAGGGAAGCCTGGGTTTCTCTGCTTAGGCTCCTGCCCCCGCGACCCGACCCCAGATAAATGGGAGAGAATGGATGGATGGATGCTTTGGAAGCAAGAAAAACGTTTCCTTTCGTTCCATCCAAGCTCACCGTCTCGGTAACGGCTCCCCCTTTCTGCGCTTGCTGTGTGTGCACAGACTGCACGTAGAACAACTGCTGCTGTTGCTGAAACAGTGCAAGCCTAATTTTGTAATGTTTTTTATCTTGACGCTTCTGTCTTCACAATGTTGGATATATTCTGAACCAAATAAGGCGCGTGTGTGATGTAATCATGTAAGCAGAATCATTAAGCAAGCAGAGTAATGATTCCAAGGAATTACTGGGAACCGGCTCTTGTGGAGAACCCGTTCTCGATTCCCATCCCTAGTCAACAGGCTGTAAGGACGGAGACAGCTGGACTGTAAGGTAGTCAGTTGATTCGTTTGGGGATTGAAGCAGTTGCTGCCTCACACGTCACATGATTTTTTTTGCCTCAAAGCAAGCTTCGAAGCAGAGGTGCTATGGGACTGTAAGGTCAGGGTTCGAAGCACGTATCTTCAGTTTCACACTGCCAACACTGCTGAATATTGTTTGCTGAAATACCTGCCTTCTCACCTGTGTGCTTCCTCGGCACAGATTTTCCTGGTGTTCCCAGAGAGGAGCTGAGAGTTTGTTTTGGACTCCTGCCTGTTTGTGTGAGTGTGCAGCAGTTAATGAACCTTCCCTTTCAGTTTTGCTTGAACTCACTGTCTGAAAATCTCACCCTGTTTAGTTTTTGATTATTGGAACTGTGAATAAACCTGTGAACTTTTAATCACCAGCTTGCTGAGCCATGACAGATAGGTGTGCTGGTAGGAGAGCAGCAGATTTTACAAAGGAAGATAAAACTACACTGAAAAATATGAAGAATATAAACTGAAAGTACCACAGTTCCTGTGTGAGCAGCTGTTTGATTAAAACCACTGTGCAGTACTTAGCATAATTAAAAGCTTTATAAAATGTGAGTGCATGAAAAGCAAACTGTAAAAGATCTACTAAGTTTATGTTTAGCCTAATCTTCCAGCATTCTTGGAGGATATAGTTTAGATTGGATCTTCCAAGAATGGTGACTCTACTTTATAGAGACCTGATTGGTCCAAAAGCAGTGATCTGATATCTGATGATCTCCAATCTCAAACACAACCTGCTCGACAGGAGAACAATTCAGTGACTCCACTCCTCCAAACTCCTTTGAAAGAGTATCAAAGGACAGCATTTCAGTTTATAACAAATCAGTGTCTTACGTTTTCTGTGAGTGTCCACGTTCCTGACCGAAGACTGGAGGATAATCCCTGGAATGGTAACTCTTCATGGACAGATGGCTGGACCCTGGAGACTCTGCTCTGACCTGCTCTAAACCGTTCATCTTCAGTCAGTCTGAGAGCGAAAGAGGAACAGATTGACATAAACCCCAAACTGGCAGAACAGGAAATACAACGTACGCATGTTCCAGTGTGATAAACCAGTCGACTCATTAATTAATAGGTTCTTTGATTTTGCTGTTAGAGTCCACAGAAAAACAGCTTACTTGGTTTGTTCTGACCACCATAAGAACGGTGGTCAGAACAAACATCATGTTTCTTCCTGGATGATGTCACAAATTTGAGTCCCAGAATGAACCAAAACAAGTTTCAGAGGTTTTGTTCCAATTTGAGAAACATGTGACTTCTTTCCAGCCAATAACATTTTCTGATTATTCTGACACCAAATAAAAGCACAGTAACACTCACCTCGTTTTCCTTCTCCTGCTTTGTGGCTGCAAAACAAAGTCTGAACACACTGAGCTCTTTGTTTCCTCCTCAACAGAGAAAAGCAGTCTGATCAGTTTGAGCTATAAATATGATGAGCAGGAAGCTTTATGAAACACAGACCATGTGACCACACGATTCTGATGAACCAAAACCTGCTCAACTGCATTCCAGTCACATAAATACACGTTTACTGTGTGTGTGTGTGTGTGTGTTTGTGTGCGCGCGCATCACAGATGATGAAGGGTTGTGTGTTTGTCTTTGCAGGTTAAACTCAAGCTCGCTGTGTTTGGGTGGACAGCTAAACACAGCTCTTTCATTTAGGTGAATCTGTCCGCATGCAGCAGCTGTGTGGTGGTTTCTACAGGCTGACGAACAGCTGGAATCAACATCTGCACATCTGTTCACTGAAACAGGAGCACAGTTACACGCAGAGGCTGATATTTACAGCACTGATTCACCAGTACAGCTACAGAATCATCACAGCACTGAGACACCAATTACTAAACACTTCCTGCCTGGTTCCTTTCACATTAAAAGCTCAGCTAACATCTTATTTTATGTATTGCATGTATTTTTCATTGTATTACAGTTGAGCCAAATTTTGTGAACCTGCACAGAGTAAAGCTGGGGCTGTCAGCAGGTGATCATTATTTGAAATGTTTCTCAGTTTAAGATGAGAACATCGATCTGTGAGGGGCCTCCTCACTGCTGCCATCCACTGGTGATACTGGGCATCAGTCAAAGATAGAAGAACAGTAAGAAACTTCAAACTGTTTGAAAAGTTTTTAAAAATAAAGATGAACCATATAAACTTCTCTATGCTGAACATAGTTTTTCTGTATTGCTCTGACATGTGACCAGTGCCAGACGATAAACTCTCCGTTTTATCTTTGTTTCAGTTTGACTTTCATTTTTCAAACTGTCAACTTTAAAGTTCAGAAAGTCCTGAAACTTTGTATTTCCTCTTTGATCAGCACAAAGATCATATCACACAAACACAAACATTACATTTAGTGTGTTCTACTCTCTCAAAGAGACGTCACATGATGATTTGCACTTTGACCTTTAATGACACAAGAGGAGAAAAAATATAAATATGAAGCTGATTAAACAAACACAGTCACAACGGTAAATATCAGATAAAGACAAACAATAACTGAAGGGAACAAAAGATACCAGAGCTGTTTGCCCTGGATCACCAAACCTGGAGCTTCACTTACATTCAAGACGTTGATCACTGTGCCACACAGCTACAGCTATGCTAGCTTCATGTGGTCTTCATAAAAAATAGTTATTTAATAAGAGCACAGAGGCATCAAGAGCAAAGGTTCAATACTGCACAGAAAAAAAGATAAAGCTTAAATATATGAATACTTCATTAGAAATGTTACACACTGAAATTAACCATAAGTGTTTGTGTTGTTCTGCTGATGTTTGCAGGACTCAGCTTACTTCACATTGTGTTGCATTAACAGAGAAAAGCATGTCTTTCTTTGGGCCTGCTGTGGTTGTAACAGCTGCTTCTAAGACTACGCTGAATCAAAGCAGTGACAGCCGGGCTGAGCTCTGCCTCTGCCGTGGAGCTCCTCACCCTAAACAGCAGCATTTAATCAGAGGGTGGATGGAAGAGACACGCAAAGAAGCATCTGTTACAAACCAACCTGAAACATCAGAAAGCAGCTATTAAAGAGACTGATGGAGAGCTCTGTACATCTTGTATATACAGTCTATAGTCGTACCAGTTTGCTGTGCAGTTTGTGGAACCTGAAACTGGGACTCTTTCCACAACTACGGAGGTGTACCACAGTGAGTGGGTTTTTCTTGAGATTCCTAAAATCCACAATAATACTTGGTCATTGTGGGTTTTGAGACGAGGTTAGATCCCCAAGTCCTCCATGTATATAAAAAAAACTTCAGGGTTTCAGAAACAGAGTCCTTCTAGAAAGCTACATACCTAAAAGAGAACACCTACTGAGCTTTGGTGTTCACAGACTATTAAATGTTGTGGTTTAAGGAGGATGAAGATGGCTGAAAACTTGGACTGAGAGAATCTTGATTCACATTCTCAGATGAATTTACAGGAAGGTGTTTATACTGCTGCTGGTGTTTTCACTGTGATAATGCCAGAATAATGCCACGCTATGGTACTTATATAAAAAAAACCCTGTTGGACGGTCCTTCATCAGCAAGTGGAGGGAGAAGATAATTCTTCTTTTTCTGTTTTATAGAGATCACAACAGAAACAGCAGCAACAAGAAGCACAGCATAAACTGAGAGACCAACCATCAGTCCTACAGATCCTCCATCCTCTGTGGTTCCTCCTCCTGGACCTGCAGGTAGAAACAGGTGTGAGGTGTCAGCTGTCAGGTAGGTGATGAGTGAAGAACAGAACAGAATCCATTTCCTCTTCAAACTGCTGTCAGACATTATCTACTGCACTCTGATCACATCACTCAGACCAGCTGCTTTCTACAAAGTCTCATCAACAACATCTTTAGAAACAAACATCAACAACCAGGAAGCAGCTTCACCTCTGATCACAGACACACTGAACTCTGCTCACTCACCTGGAGGAGCAACAACTCTCAGGTAGATGATGCTGATGATGAATTCATTGTTTGTTCCTGTCGTGAAAACGTGACACTCCAGTCCAGTGTCATTAATCTTCACATTCTTCAGAATCACAGACACGTCTCCATGCTTCATCTGTCTGTCCTGCAGATCCACCCAGTTCTTAAAGGATGGATGCTGGTTGGACAGTTCAAAGTGTCCATCTCGGTACAAAAAGACATGTTCTGTCCCCAGGTCAGCTCTGCTCCACTCTACAGCCCTAATAGTGTTATTGTTGTATTTTGGAGCTTCACATGTCAGAGTGACGCTCTGTCCAGACTCAGCTGTGATGATTTTCTGGCCTTTAAGAGGAAACAACACAGAGCAGAGAAGTTAAAGGTCAAAACACAACTGTTCACCTCTACAGCAGCCAATCAGAGTTAAGATCAGAAAGAAACTGCTGAGTGCTCCTGAACTGGACCAGAGAGAGTGCAGCATTTGGCACAGTGGCAATCACCCCAGTTCATATTAAATAAATGAAGTGAAATAAAATAACTGAGCTTTTTTTCCCTCATTGTCAGTGGCAGAAAATCCTTGTAGAACATTAAAGAGAATGAAAATGTGAGTTGTGGTGAGTTTGTTTGTTCATGTTTATCTCAGAAATAGAAGTAGAACTGGACTCAGAGCAGCAGTCAGAGAAATGTTGAACCAACAAATCCAAGTGAAACACAGATTCATGAGAATGGCAAAGCAGCAAAGCTCCCACCACAGTTTGCAGAGAGAAACTCCTCAAAGACTCACTGTTGGACATGGATGTAGAGACACTGCCTCTCCTACCTAAAGGAGGAGCAATCACGCACACCGGCCTTGGATATGTATGATTCAAATAAGGACAACAAAGTGTTATCAAGAATCAAGAATCAAGAATCAAGAATGCCTTTATTAGTCCCACAAATGGGGAAATTGCAGTTAACAGAACATCCATCCAAAACAAAAACATAACACAGACAGGGGGGGGGGACAGATGTCTGAGGTCATGCAACCGTTTCTCAACGGCGCTACCTTTAGCAGAGAGACAGAAAGAGATACATTGGGATAGTTAGGTTCAAAAAATCATCTCATACTGTGTTCATAAAGAACACCTTACGAGGTTCCAAAAAACACCTCAGCAAAAGCATATTGCACATATAAAGCCGGGATAGCAGTATGGTGGGTAGGGTCAGGGTCAGGAGGGGACGCAGACGGAGACGAGAGGGTGGGGGCATTGTGGAGCCCAGATGCCAGCTCCCAGGCAAACAGTTTGCTGATAGTGATGGAAGTTCATCAGCAGCCTTGGTACACCAGATCCAGCTTCACAAATCACAGAGAGGGCTGAGGGGGATAGCGGCCTTCACACATAGTTCTGGAGAGATATGATTGCCAGCCAAGGCCGGCTAGGGAGCCGAATTCTGATAATGCAGATGTTGTTTTGGAACAGGCTGCTTGTTTTTTCAACAGCCTTCAGTCTCACTGGGAAACCATTCAATAAATCCAATAATCCAAATTCATTAGTTACCGTCCTCACTGAGCAGAACCGTACCTTATCTCCAGATCGAACCCCTCTCACCTGCTACTCCCCAAGTCTACGGCTCAGGTTCATCAGGCTTTGAGTCTGAGTCTGTACCATTCTGGTCAGCCCATCCACCTGGGTCGGCAGCCTCTGCAGATGTCGAACTGCCGTCCAGGTTTTCTTGATTTCACGGTAAATCAGGTATCCTCCAAGCCCAAACAGAAAAGATACCGCTACCAGATAGCCAAATATGTAAGCGTCTTCCACGTCTTCCACCTCTAGGGCCGAGAAGCACACAGGTCTCCACGAGCTCCAAGAGTCGATGACGTATCCAACCGGGTCTGTTCCACTCGGACACGCAGGCTCCCCTTTCCCAGATCTCATAGTGGAAAAAATTCGATCCATGGTCTTGAAGGCCCAGTTTGCCAAATCCATATTGCTCTCAATCTTATTCTTATTCGAACAGTGTGCAAGAGACGCTCTCACAGCAAGCAGCAAGCAGGAAAGATAGGGAGGGCAGGGAGAGAGATAGAATGCGACCGTCCCCGTCAGAGGCTGGAGCTTCTATTCTGTTAGCAGAAATATGCTCAGGTGGAGACAGAGGATTCAGGGCTCACATGGGGAACAGGTGTGGGTGACTGACACTAAAGCATGTTTTCCACAAGCACCTACTCAGCTAAACTCAACTACTTTGTTTTTGTTGTTTCCATTACAATTGAGTCAGTGTGGGTGGGGCCATTATAGCAGGTCAGCCCAAAAGTCCTGTGATGTCCTGTGTATGTAACACAAAAAGATGGCTCCATGGAGCTCTGGATTCATTTGTCAGCCGCCGAGCACAAAGACGTCTGTTCTGGTTAGCCTGCTCCTTGTTGCCGGATTTGATCCTTGTGAAGGAGTTGCTCTTATGACTCATCTAGTGATGTCACTTCCTGTCCAGTCAGTAGAATGCAGTCTGTTGACGGCACATTCTCTGCTCGACGTGGCTTGCTTGGAACCCCTGCTGAGTAGATACTAAAAAAAGTACCTGTATCAGGTGGTACCACCTAATGAAAAAACCTAAAAACGAGCAGTTGAGTTGAGCTGAACCAAGTAGGTACTAGTGGAAAACTGGCATAAGGTGACAGGCACTGCAGCAGCTCCTTGGTCACCTTGGATGTTCCTCGTTGAAATATTTGCACCATCACCTTTTTCCTTTAGGACAGACTGGAGAGCTATCAGGACCTTCAGGCACCTGCAAAAGCTCTACACCTGTTCCACCATCAAGACCACCAACAGGTACACGAGTCTCAAACCTGTGGCTCAAAGCTATCATTAGCTCTTTTGGCCAGCATCAGCTGCTCCCCTCTTGGCTCTGATTTATTAAAAAAAATAAAAATCAACAAAAGGAAAACAAAAACACATGAATACAGAGATGAACAAAGTTTTTTAAAGGCTGCAGACCTTTAAAGATGAAAGTTTTTTCCATCCGCTTCACAAATTGATTTTGGGTGGGGGTATTTTCTCTTTAGTTCTCCACGTTTCATAATTGCAACACAACAAAAAGGGTATTCTGACCGTTAGCGACAGTCACTTTCTCAGCGTCACTCTGAATACCAGCAAACACATCACCTTCTGCTGAGCAGCACCTCTGAACCTTGAAGAAACGGTCGTGACCTTTGCAGCTCCTCGGGATGTCACATCTTCTGATGCATACGTTTGTCTCGGTCTGATTCTGAGATTTCAGCTACACTGAACCTTTATGAGACTTTTAAACCTGGAGCCTCAGTAGGAATAAAAAGAAAGGAGAAAAACGCATTTGTCATGAGAATTGCTATGAAATGGATCACCTGTAATTAATGGACTACTTTTTACTAGATTTTTGTTTAATTTATTTTCAGTCTGAATCCTCCTGGCTGCGCAGTTCAGGTAACAGGACAGGTGTTGGGAGAATTGCATTAATTCACAGCGCAGTGCACTGGAGTTCACCAGGCTCCAGGCTGTTATTTATAAAGCAGCCGCTCTGCTGCTTTATAAATAACAGCAACAAAAATAAAATAGTGAGTTTAGGTCTGCGTGAATAAAATGTTTTAATTTTGTTTTTAAATGTGTGCATGTATGTTGTAACCAGAGGTGGCAAAAGTACTGACATTCTGTACTTAAGTAGAAGTACAAGTACTTGTGTTAAAAAATACTTTGGTAAAAGTCGAAGTACTGGTTCAACTTCTCTACTTAAGTAAAAGTATAAAAGTACAGGCTCTGAAATGTACTCAAAGTAAGAAAGTAAAAGTGGCTCTTTGGAGGACGTTTCTACCTGCTATTCTTCTGTAAAACGAACCGAACCTCATTATATATTATTGTAATAATAAAAAATAATACACGAGAATACAAATGTTATTCCAATCTAAATTTTAATTCTAATGAATGCACTCAGCTTGAATCTGTTATGTAGGACACAAACTGTTAAAGGGAATTTAAACCCAGCTCTGTTCTCTGTGTCCTCCATAGTAGAGGGTGACTGTGCCTCCACCTAAACACCAACATGAGGATACTCAGGGGTTACAGTGGGATTCAGAAGGTGGAGGAACCCTAAGATCAGCTGTAGTGGCTCTGCATGGGGAGAAGAATCACAGCTTTCTATTGTGCGCTGCAGTAAATGATGTTGGTGTGCAGGCTGTGATCAGCTGACCTGCTGCTGCTGCTGCTCTGAGGTTTACTGCTCTGTGTGGATGAACTGAACTCACAAAGATGTAACCCAGTATTTCACAGCTCTCTGAGCTGATCTCCATCCCCTACACTGACAGCATACAGGCTGTAGAAATGTTGGACTCAGTGAATGAATCTCAGCATCAGCAGCTTTGATTCAAACTCATCTCTGCTGCACTGATGTAACCTGTAACTCTGACCATGAACACAAACACTGTGCTCCAGTCCACCACAGAGCTTTACTGTAAATACAGTACAACAAACTAACCTATTTATTACACACTAAACTGCAGTATTTTCATCCAATCTTTGAATAACACAAAGTCAGCATACTTCAGTTTATTTTCCAGTCCTTACCTTTAAATCTAACCTCTCTTCTTCCTTTCCTGTCCTCTTTCTCCATCTCTGAGTGAACTTCTCTCTCTTTGCTCTCCCTGAAATACAGCAGCTCTTCTTTAAGCTAGCAGACACACTGTGTGACAAACTGCACACACTTTGTGTGTTTGCTGATATTTGTTGAGCATTTAGAAACGTTGCATTTACCTGCCACACGTTACTCCCTTCATGCTCGCTCCTCTTCAGTAGCGCTAGCTAAGCTGTTTATGTGCCGCAGCGCAACTTACGGACTCGGTCCGGCCCGATTATAGCGCTATAAATGATACATTAATTATATGGGTTTGCGTATTTAATCCCTTTGTACGAGATAAGCCCCGGTGATGGAGGATACGCAGTACGATTGTCTCTTATGTGTTATTATTCCTCCGTTTAGGCTCAGATCGTTTGATGTTTGACGGCGCACTGACCGGAAATACAAACTTCTCTCTGACGTGTTAAAAAGTAACGAGTCTGTTTGAAAATGTAAGAAGTAGAAAGTACAGATACTTGTGTAAAAATGTAGGGAGTAAAAGTAAGAAGTAGTCAGAAAAATAAATACTTAAGTAAAGTACAGGTACCTGAAAAATCTACTTAAGTACAGTAACGAAGTATTTGTACTTCGTTACTTCCCACCTCTGTTTGTAACTGATCTCAGGTCAGCGGGCAGGTTGTTCCACAGAACAGGAGCACAATAACGGAGAGCACCTTCAGCACTTAGATCGGAGCTTTGTGAACTAATGAAACTATTTAATTGTAATTAATTAGAACATAATTCCATGTTGCACTGGGAGCCAGTGTCCTGGGGTAATTTGCTCACGTTTCTGTGGGCCTGTAAGGACGCTGGCTGCTGCTTTTTGGAAGAAGAATAACTTCCAGTTCGCTACTGAGCATGCGCGACAGCACCCAGGCTCCGGGAGGATCAGGTAAGAAAACAAGGATGTACGGAAATGGCCGCGTTAACGTTAACGCCCTTCTTCTGCTTTGGATTCCTTTGTGTCCTTGTGTTTGTGTCCGCAGGTGAGAAACAACATTCCTCTTTAAGATAAGAATGTATGAGGCGGAGTTATTAAAATACATTCTTTAAATGTTTTTCATGCCGATCGAGTTTGAAACGCTGACGTTATCGCTGATCTAAACTGTTGTTGGTGCGACTCCAAACCCGGAACTGCAGACGGACTGACGGTGTTTCCCGCAGAATCGAGTCTGTTACAAAGTGACAAATATAAGAACAGATCGGTCTTTTCTTTTTGTTGTCTCTGTGACATCATCGTAGTGACAGAATGTGACTATCTGCAGTCATGATCACAGCTCGCTGAATCCTCTGAACACCGAACAGACGAGTTTCACTTTTTCTTCATTTCCTCGTTTGGCAGCGAAAAGTCTGGAGACGCTTTGAATGTGACCTTCAGACCAAATGATCAGGAGGACAGGGGCACAGGTCACAGTGCAGTTTGTTTGCAGTGATGTGTTTACAGCCTTTAGCATTGATATTAATATTTAATATTCAGGAGGATGTTTTAAACTGCATCTTGTTATTAGTGCAGACATTTTTGAAATGGGTCCAAAAGCTGTGCTGATGTTGAAGCTCTCCTTCAACATTATCTCAGTGTCTCTGTCAGACTTTCTAGTAAGAATGTTCTTGACCTCGTGACCTCTGACCCAGCAGCTAACTGAACCTTTTTATCACGTGAGTGCAGAGGTGACGTTTGTGATAGTGTGACATTAAATTCATGATGCAACAACTGTGTTGCTTATATTAAAGTGAAAAAAAAAAAAAAATACTCAGTCTTACTTGACAAGTCGGAGTTTCTGTGTTGGACTTGGTGAATTTGTGTCCTCCACGGCTCCACTTGTGTGTGGGGTACCACAGGGCTCGGTTCTAGGCCTGCTCCTTTTTTCTCTTTATCTATTACCGCTGGGAAAATATGGTTTCTCTTTCCACTGGTATGCAGACAACAGCCAGATATATGTGCCTCTTAAAAGGAAAGACTCCTACTCAGTGGCACAATTACTTAAATTCTTAGGTGACATTCAGGTACGGCTGGCTCTAAATTTCCTGAGTTTCAATGAGAAAAAAAAAGAGGTGATGATTTTTGGTAACAACTCAGTGACCCCTCTGGTAGATCTGGGTCCTCTGGCACAGTTTCTCAAACCAACAATCACAAACGTAGGAGTCAAAACAGATCCAGACATGAAGCTTGACAGCCACAGAAATGCTGTAGTCAAGTCAAGCTTTGTTCACCTGAGGCCAAAATAAAGCCAGTTCTCCAAAGGCGAGACTTTGAAACAGTAATCCACGCCTTTGTCACCACTCGGCTGCATTACTGTAATGCACTTTATATGGGGCTTAGAGGGTCCGCTATTGCTCGCCTTCAACTGGTGCAGAATGCTGCTGGGCGGCTTTTAACTGGTGCCTGCACACATGAGCAGATTTCAGCTGTTTTAGCGTCACTTCACTGGCTGCCCGTTCGTTTTAGGATCCATTTTAAAATTCTTTTATTTGCTTTTAAATCTCTAAATGGTCTTGCCCCACCCTATCTCTCTGAGCTTCTACACACTTACATTCACACCCGGTCACTCAGGTCGGCAGACCAGCTGCTTCTGACCGTGCTTAAAACCAGGGTTAAGCTCAGAGGGGACCTTTGCAGTGGCAGCACCAAATCTCTGGAATGATCTGCCACTGCATATTAGACAGGCCTCACACTTGAAATCACTTTTTAAAACTCACCTTTTTTCTTTGGCTTGAGTCTGTGTGCTGTGGTTTTTTTTTAGTATTTTTGTATTTATGTAATTTTCAAGTATTTTAATGCATTTTATTGAGTTGTTTTATGTATATTATTGTTATATTGTACAGCACTTTGGACCCTGGGGGTGATTTTAAACTTCTTTATAAATAAACCTGGATTGGATATTGTTTTGTGGCTGTCAGTCATTATTGTATATTATTGGAAAGAGTCTCTTTGTGTGTCTGTATGTGTGTGTATATGTTGTCCACAGCTCAGGCCTCTCTTTGTTTCTCTTCTCTCTGCTTGGCTGCTGTAGAAGTGAACAGTTGTCCTCTGACCTTTAACCTCTCTGCTCTATGTTGTTTCCTCCATCAGATCAGAAAATCATCACAGCTGAATCTGGACAGAACGTCACTCTGACATGTCGTGCTCTAAATTACAACATCATAGTTGTAGAGTGGAGCAGAGCTGCAGTAGATAAAGAATATGTCTTTTTGTATCGTGATGGGCAGTTCGTTTCTGAACAGCAGCATCCATCCTTCAAGAACCGGGTGGATCTGCAGGACAGACAGATGAAGGATGGAGACGTGTCTGTGATCCTGAAGGATGTGACGATTAATGATGAGGGAACATACGAGTGTCGCGTCATCCAGAGAGGGAGCAGGAGTTTGAACCTCATCAGCACCATCACCCTGAGAGTTGTTGCTCCTCCAGGTGAGTGAGCAGAGTTCAGTGTGTCTGTGATCAGAGGTGAAGCTGCTTCCTGGTTGTTGATGTTTGTTTCTAAAGATGTTGTTGATGAGACTTTGTAGAAAGCAGCTGGTCTGAGTGATGTGATCAGAGTGCAGTAGATAATGTCTGACAGCAGTTTGAAGAGGAAATGGATTCTGTTCTGTTCTTCACTCATCACCTACCTGACAGCTGACACCTCACACCTGTTTCTACCTGCAGGTCCAGGAGGAGGAACCACAGAGGATGGAGCACCTGTTGGTCTGATCATTGGTCTCTCAGTTTCTGCTCTGTTTCTTGTTGCTGCTGCTGTTGGTTTTCTGATCTATAGGAAAAGGCACCAAGTTAAAATGCCTCAGACTGTTGTGTAGCTGAACTGTGAGTCGCTTTGTGTTGTTACAATTGTCAGTGTTTCAGCTGGAGCTGAATCAGCCTGAATATCAGATCAGTCTAAATCAGCTACTTTGAACCAGCCTGAGGATTGACTGTATTTTGTGCTACATTTCATATTCATTTAAATATTAGGATCATCTTTACATTTCTTCTCCTGTGAGTGCAAAGTCTGACAGTCCTGCAGTAAAATCCACTACTTCATGATCCATATTTCAAACACGGAAAATGTGTGAATATTTATAAACATTTCAACTGCAGCCATAACATATCAGTTTCAGGCTGTAATTAATCTGGTGTTATTGTTTGTATATTGTATATTTGTATATCTCTGTGTACTTTTTTCAGTGCCTCCAAGAACTACAGTGTGCAATGAGATGTGTGGTCAAGAAAAACTGTTACATAAATCCATTAATTTAATGAGCTCCTTCTTATATTATCTAACAGCTGAGTGACACATTATTATGATTGTAACATGAAACCAAGGACAAAAATCATCTCATGCAGCTGCAGTCAGATGTTTCCTCTGAAGCTTTATTGAACTTTATCTTCCAACTCTTCAATCTGTTACTGTAGGTTAAACATTTCAACAGCTGGTCAGAAAGTCTTGCTTTATTTCATTTCACCTTTAATGTGAATGTATTTATTGTGGATTAATAAAATTTTTCTTGTATGAGTACTAAATGTTTTCTTGCTTCAGTTTTTCTGTTATTTTTTAGTGCTATAGTTTTTTTTCTAATCAGAAGTTTCCTGACATGTTGAAGCAGTGAGTATGTTGATGCTTTTATCTGAGCTGGAATCAGTCCAAAGCAAACAAACCACCACTGATGGGACCAACAGCAGTTGATGGTCTGACATTTGTTTGCATATTCAGATTCATCCCTGGTGCTGTCAGACTTTGTGCCCTCAGAATCAAATCTTTGCTTTCTGTTGATGATGTGGCCCTGGCGGCTTCATCATAGATTTAATTCATTAGATTTGATCCTCTAACACTGGGTGATGGAGCAGTTTGCAGTCTGGCATATGAATTGCATCTCTAAGTCAGCAACCATGTTTTTTTTTTAGAGCCAAAAGTTCCTGCTTTTGGACAAGCAAGCGAACCGCTAGTTTGTCACATAATGCTAGCTAGTTTGGTTAGCAAGCTGCATCCACAAACACACCAACACAACACTTATCTAATCTCTCAGTTTGGACAAGCTCAGTTACTTTCCTTGACTCGTCCTCTCTTATACACTGGAGGTGAAAACGCTTCCACTAAGGAGCCAGCTGTGCATCCTGCACCCTCATCTCCTCTGTCCTCCAGATACAGTTTAAGAACTGAGATATCCTTCAACATGGAGTACTGTCATTGTCATATGGGGAAGTAACTATTGGTGCTTAGCAGAGTACAGACTGAGGGTTCATATTCAATATGTCCATTTTACTTTGGAATATAAATATCTGCTGTTTATACTGCAACCCCAACAGTCACTTACTCCATGGTCTCTGTCATGGTTATGATTGAAAAAAATAATACTTTTAATTAATATAATCTTTATGTACAGTTAAATCTACGACGGAGTATTAGGGCCACATTGAAAAAAAAAATTAAAATGTGCATTTCGAGAATAAAGTCAAAATTTCGAGAATAAAGTCGTAATTTCGAGAAAAAAAGTCAAAATACTATTTCGAGAATAAAGTCAAAATTTCGAGAATAAAGTCCTAATTTCGAGAAAAAAGTCAAAATACTATTTCGAGAATAAAGTCGAAATTTCGAGAATAAAGTCGTTTCAAGTCAAACAGCTGCCACGCGACGTCTGCTATACCCTCTCCAGTATGCCTTGCGTGGATGAGTTAGTGAAACTATATTTCAAAATCGGTTTTAGTAATAAGGAAATTCTTTCTCTTTTAGCGCATAAACACGATGTAGTTATAAGTATAAGGACGTTGAAGAGATGGTGCAGAAATCTGTGTCTAGTCAGAAGGAAAAATCACACAGATTTGGAAGAATTGGCCGGATTTGTGCAAAATGAAATAGCTGGCAACGGACAGATGCAAGGATATCGGTGGTTACACCTTCGTGCATTACAGAGGGGGTATGTTGCATCACAAGACACAATAAGGCAGCTGATCAAGTTGTTTGATCCTGAAGGTGTGGAGCTCAGGCGGGCGCGCCGTCTGAGACGCAGGCATTACCGTAATAAAGGCCCAAATGCTCTGTGGCACATGGATTCGTACGATAAACTGAAGCCCTATGGCATTGGCATCAATGGCTGCATTGATGGTTTTAGTCGCTATGTTGTGTGGATGGAAGCCTACAGAACAAACAACGACCCAAAGGTGATTGCTGATTACTTCATCACATCTATTGCGCGCTTGGGAGGATGTCCGGAGCGTCTGCGCGCTGACAGGGGGACAGAAAATGGACATGTTGAAAACATGCTTGTCTTTTTGCGAAGGAACCACACTGACAGTTTTGCAAGAGACCGAAGTTTTGTCTATGGGCGCAGCACCGCAAACCAGCGTATTGAGTTTTGGTGGGGAATCTTGAGAAAACAAAGTGCACAGTTTTGGATCAATCTTTTCCAAACTCTCCAAGATGATGGGCATTTCTCCGGTGATTTTTTGGATAAAAGCTTAATTCAGTTCTGCTTCCTAAACCTTGTTCAGGTACGTTTCCGAGCTCATTACCCTTGCTTTCGTTATCCACATCTTCCATCATAAAGTCAGCATTGTTTTAATTAGAGCATATTTGGAATATTAATATTTGGTATTGGAGCGCATAATTCTCAAAAAATTCGCACACCTGACTATTTTTATTAGGACTATGCGCGCAACAGCAGCAACAGAAAAATTAAAAGCTTCAGTATGATGTTTTCATTATCTTTTTATTCAGGAAGAACTTAATGAAGTCGTGACAACCTGGAATTCCCACAAAATAAGGCCAAAGGCGGGTCACGAGGTGACTGGAGGCCGTCCTGTTTTGATGTACACACTTCCAGAGATGCATGGCGCTGAAGACTGTCTTAAGACTATTGATTTGGAGGAGCTGGCCCTATGTAAGGAGGAGTGCACCCCCAAAAGCCAGTACCCCTGTGATGAAACTGTATTTGATCTCTGCTGTCTTCTAATGCAGGAAAAAGGATGGGATGCTCCAAGAGATGCATTTTCTGCTGCTGAATTGTACTTGTTACTAAGAAATGAAATACTGCTAAATATTTAAGGCAGGATAGTCCTCTAAGGACGTTAATTGGTGTGAGCTGTCAGATTTCAGAAGCCTGGTACTGAAACCATGAAGTCCTCTAAATGTGGACAATTTAACAGAGTATAAAAGCTATTTCTACCCATAACATGGGCCTACTTGTAAAACTTTATTTTCACAATGAAAGTATTCCTTTTTTCCCCTCTGACTACCTTAATCAGTGTTTGCTGTGAAGGAGCGATGTATATATGAAGGCTGAAATAATTTGTGGTGGGTTAACTATGCTTTTATTCTTCAATTTAATTTGTGTTAAACTGTCAAGGACTGACTCAACATGAAGGTTACCATAACAGTCTACAAGAATATTGTCTGTAACAATGGCACAACATGCTGGAGTATTAAAAGATTGTATTGTAGAGGATGCAATGTGCACTTAATTTCCTGCAAAATTACTCAGGTGCCAGTCACTAGACACAAAATCTTTAAATAGAAAACTCTTTATTTCACTAACTTTTTGTGCTATCAACTAGCTATTAAGTCTTGATTATTAACTTAACTTATTGTTAAACAGATCATACAGAAATGAAACTGGTGCACTTTTAAAAACATCAAATTATGAACATTCTTTGGTGCATTTGTAAAGAAAATTAAGATAACATAAAAAGAAATAACAATTTCCATTACTTTAAAATGACAAAAAAAATAAAAAAAAATAGCATGGCATACTCCCAGAATTAATATGATTTGTGCAGTTACAGATCAATCATGTAAAACTTGTGGCTTCATCACAGTTGTCCTGTGTGTACTTGGGAAACCATATCCTAAGGCACAAAACTGAAATACATTTTTGCAGCAGCAGTTCAATGCAGTTCAGTGACTATATGAAGAAAAAATACATTGTCTAAATTATGAACATACTAAGCAACATAAAACCCTGAAGATGTAACAATGGGAAATGTCACATGAACGGGAAATCTTACATGTGCACATTCACAAATATTGATTAGCCAATTGAAAAGCATAGGAATCCCTTGGAGGATGTAATTGGTATTCACATTAGCTTGCTGTAGCTGCTTAGAACAGATGTAAACGTGTCTATTCACAAGAGTCTGCACATGTTGGTTTTATTTTACAATAACTTTAAATAAAATATGATGCTCACCTACCATATCAAGTGCAGATTCAATCCAACAATATTTTGTCAGTGAAGATTTGAAAAATATCAATAAGGTCCTAACTGTCTGTTATTTACATTTCATTAGGGCCCGAGCACGAACTGTGCGAAGGCCCTATTGTAATTGCTTCGTTTATTAGGGCCCGAGCACGAACTGTGCGAAGGCCCTATTGTAATTGCTTCGTTTATTAGGGCCCGAGCACGAACTGTGCGAAGGCCCTATTGTAATTGCTTCGTTTATTATTAGGGCCCGAGCACGAACTGTGCGAAGGCCCTATTGTAATTGCTTCGTTTATTATTTTTAGGGCCCGAGCACGAACTGTGCGAAGGCCCTATTGTAATTGCTTCGTTTATTATTTTTTTTATTATTATTATTAGGGCCCGAGCACGAACTGTGCGAAGGCCCTATTGTAATTGCTTCGTTTATTAGGGCCCGAGCACGAACTGTGCGAAGGCCCTATTGTAATTGCTTCGTTTATTATTATTATTATTATTATTATTTTTTTTTTTTTTTTTTTTTTTTTTTTTTTATTATTCAGGCAAATGAATTGGCTTTTTGGGGGCTTTATCATATTCAAAAACTCATGAAACTTGGCACATGCGTCACACCTGGTGAAAATTTAAGTATTTTAATGGGCTCGGGCAAGGGCGCGCCCAAATGGCTCGCTAGCGCCCCCTAAACTGGAGCCCCACCGCTGTGTTTCACGTACATGAATGAAACTTCATACACATGTATATCATGTCCAGGCGCACAAAAAATCCTCTTGGAGCCATGCCCTAAACCCAACAGGAAGTCCGCCATTTTTAATTAATTATGCAAATTTGGCGATTTGCAGCCCTCACACTTTTTCTAATAACTCAGAGGTTTTAGACGTTATCATCTTCATATTTGGTTTGTCTAACCTACACCCCCAGGGGAATCTAAATCTCGAAAATGGTGAGTTTTTGCCAAGGGGGAGGGGTCCTTATGCCCCTTTGAACTTTGATCATTCGCCATGAAATTTTGATTGCCTCTCATTCATACCTACATGATCCAATGTGCATCAAACTTCTCCAGTAGGATGAGGGTGCCCCCCTGAACACATACATATGACAATATTTAATATCAGTCGCAGCGCCACCTAGTGGGAACAGGAAATGTCATATTTTACACTTGGAGGTCCAGCTCCAAGGTGGTTTAGCAGAACCATCTCAAATTTCACCTGGAAAGCCTTAAGAAGTTGGACTTACTGTGTTTTCAAAACTGTGAGTTTTTGACAAAAGGGCGTGACCCTTATGGGACGGCAAAGTTCGATGATTCGCCATGAACACAAAAATGGCTGTAACTCAAACCCAACTTGCCCAATCTGGCTCAAACTTCAGTGGTGTGATAAGCACCCTGTCCTGAACACACTCATATGCAAAAAGTCCATAAACGGTAGAGCGCCGCCTAGTGGCAGCTCGGAATATCTTAAAATAGCAAGTTTTTTGAGTAGCCCCGGAGCTACGTTTTATCTACATGTATGAAAATGTACAGGCTCATGTAACATCCTAAGACGTACAAAAAAGTCTCTTGGACCCATACCCCAAACCCTACAGGAAGTCGGCCATCTTCAATTGAAGGTGTCAATTTTTGCCATTTCCACGCCTGCTATTTGAACGAACTTGTCCTAGGGCATTTGACCCAGTGAGACCAAATTTGCTCCACATCATCTACACAAGTAGCCCATCAAATATTGTGGAAATCTTTACAAAATATTAAATGGCCTTATCACACCAGGCCATTGAAGTTGGCCTTCGTTTTTCTCCCTCACCACCAAAATTGTTTGTGCACTTGTTCGCACATGCTTTGTCTGATCAGGCTGAAAATTTAATCACTCATGTACACACCCAGGCTGAATCGATAACTACAGATTCAAGACTGTAGGCGCAATAGCGCCCCCTACAGAAGCAAATGAAAATTTGTATGACGTCCACATAATTAGTTTTGCTCTGAAATGCATGAAACTATCTTTCACCATTCCTTACGAAATCCTCATCAATTTGATAAGCCTCCTGCCCTGAACACATTGATATGCATAAAGTCCATAAATGTTACAGCGCCACCTACTGGCAGCTTGAAATATCATAAAATAGCATGTTTTTTAGCTAGCCCCAGAGCTACATTATATCTACAGCTCTGAAATTCTGCACACTCATGTAACATCCTAAGACGTACAAAAAAGTCTCTTGGAGCCATACTGGAAACCCTACAGGAAGTCCAGCATCTTCAATTGAAAGTGTCAATTTTTGTCAATTTTTGCCATTTTCAGGCCTGCTATTTGAATGAACTCCTCCTAGGGCATTTCAGCCAGTGAGACCAAATTGGCTCCAGATCATCTAGACAAACAGCCCATCAAATATTGTGGAAATCTTGACAAAATATTAAATGGTGTTGTCACACCAGGCCATTGAATTTGGCTTTCATTTTTCTCAATGGCGACCAAAATTGTTTGGGCACGTGTTCGTACATGCTTTGCCCGATCTGCCTGAAAATGTAATCACTCATGTACACAGCCACTCTGAACCCATAACTATGGATTCAAGGCTATACGTAGCTGCAAGAGCGCCCCCTACAGAAGCAAATGAAATTTTGTATAGCATCCACAAACTTAGTTTCTCGGAAATGTATGAAAATGTGTTTCAACATTCTTGACATCATCCTGATCAAAACAGTCTATCAGACCCATGCCCTATTTTGCATGCTGGAGCCGTGACCCCACCCCCAAATATTCCATTGCGTCTATGCCGAGAGCAAAAGATATCTTTTCCTATAAAAGAATTCAACTTTCTTCAGACCTTCTGTACACCATCACGATCAAAAGACCTCCGAGTGCGGCACGGGTCGACGAGCGCCACGGGTCGACGCGCAGGGAGTGCGAGGGCCCGATATCACCGCTTGCGGTTTTAATTAGGCCCGAGCCGACGAAGTCTCGGCGAGGAGCCTATTGGATTCACTATGCCACATACCCCAAAATGCGTTAAAATCCCCACGGTCGCATGGGACGCGGTCGCCAGTGACCCCTGACCTCATAGGGACGTGGGTCAGGTCGAGACGTTTCCGAAAAGGTATGCGTCGGGGTGACTGGGAAAACGCCTAATTGTTTTTGCTCGAATTCTCCATTATTCTTTATTATTATTATTATTATTATTATTATACTTTCTCTCTCTTTGAACCCAATTTGACCCCCTGAACATGCGCGAAAAGTCACCATTTTTTGCATGGTTGTCAGGTCTGGCGAAAAATTACGTATTTTAATGTCGCCACAAACTAACTCCAAAACATGGCTCCACAGCGCCCCCTGGAAATTTCATTTTTCGGTGCCCTTATGGGAGAGGCCAAATTCAAGTTTGCCCTAGAGTCATGAATTCTCGTCACACATAGAGCATGTCTGGGCAAACAATAAATCCTCTTGAGGCACCCCTCCATGACCCACAGGAAATCCACCAGGTTGACTTGAAATTTGGCTTTCGCCGAGTCAGCAATTTCGCTCACCTTGTATTTGCGCGAACTTCTCCTACAGCATTTGACCCACAAACACCAAAATGGCTCAGCATCATTTAGAGACATAGGGCATCTAAAGTTATCGAAGGCTTCGTATTCAATTCAATGCTCTTGTCACACTAGGCCCCTGAAGTTGGCCTTCGTTTGACCAAAAATTCCCGTCCTCTTTCCTGCCATCAATCGCACATGCTTTGCCCGATCTGCCCCAAAATGGAATCATTTATGAACACACCTACACTGAATCCATAAGTGCAGAAACCACGTCGATTGATGCCATAGCGCCCCCTACAGAACAAAATGACAATTTGTATGGGGGTCCACAAAATTAGTTTCTCTGGTATGCATGAAAATTTTTTTACACAATCTTCAGATCCTCCTGGTCAGAAAAGGCAATCAGACCTATGCCCAATTTTGCACGCCACACGCGCCACCACACCGCAAATGTGCGTTGCGTTTATATGGGGAGCCAACAATTTACTTTCTCAGACATGCATGCAATTCGAGACAAACATTCTGTACCCCAGCACGATCAAAAAAGTCAATGAGACCCATGCCCACATTCCACAGGAAATCCGCTAGCTTGGCTTGAAATTCTGTTTTTGCCAATTTTGCACTGTTGGACACCTCATATTTGCTCGCACTTCTCCTAGGGCATTTGACGCGCTAACACCAAAATGGCTCAGCATCATCTAGAGACATAGGGCATCCAAAGTTATCGAAGGCTTCGTATTCAATTCAACGGGCTTGTCACATGAGGCCCCTGAATTTGGCGTTCGTTTGACCAAAAATTCCCGTCCTCTTTCCTGCCATCAATCGCACGTGCTTTGCCCGATCTGCCCCAAAATGGAATCATTTATGAACACACCTACACTGAATCCATAAGTGGAGAAACAATGGCGATTGCTGCAATAGCGCCCCCTACAGAAGAAACTGCAATTTTGTATGGAGGTCCACCGCATTACTTTCTTTGAAATGCATGAAAATTTTTTACATGTTCTTCAGATACTCCTGATCAGAAAAGTCTATCAGACCTATGCCCTATTTTGCACGCTGCAGCCGTGACCACCACCCCAATGTCAAGATGACGTCACTATGGAGAAACCACTACCTTGTCACACGTATTGCGCAATCACTCACGCACTCTTTCTGCACTTTGCTTGCAATTTCCTTTCCCTTATGTACTGGACAAGACTTAATTTAGATTTGTGGATTCAGAGCAACAAGTGCACTAGTGCCCCCTACAGATGGAACAAAATCATTAGATGGTGGGAATCACATTTAGGTTTTCTGAAATGCATGACAAAAAGGTAGAAAACTTCGCAACAGTCAAATAGATAGATTCAACAGTGTTATCATGTTCATCCTTGCCAAGATTTTCATCTTTTGCCAGTGGGGATTACATTTGGCAGAACAGGTGGCTCTCTGACAGCTTGAAGGGGGATCTCAGGTGGCTCGCAGGTGGGTTGCAGGCTGTTTGCAGGGCACGTTGTTCGCAGGGAAGGCAGGTCGCAGGTTGCAGGAGCAGCGGCTCTCAGGCGGCATGCAGTGGGGTTTGCGGGGCTCGCAGGTGGCTGGCTGGAGATTTGCGGAGCTCGTAGGTGGCTCGCTGGGGGTTCGCGGGGGCTCACTTGCGGCTCGCGCTGGGTTTGGCGGTCGCGCAGGCAGCGAGGGCCGTAAAACGCCGCTTGCGGCTTTAATTAGGGCCCGAGCACGAACTGTGCGAAGGCCCTATTGTAATTGCTTCGTTTATTATTTTTATTAGGGCCCGAGCACGAACTGTGCGAAGGCCCTATTGTAATTGCTTCGTTTATTATTATTATTTTTTTTTTTATTATTATTATTCAGGCAAATGAATTGGCTTTTTGGGGGCTTTATCATATTCAAAAACTCATGAAACTTTGCACATGCGTCACACCTGGTGAAAATTTAAGTATTTTAATGGGCTCGGGCAAGGGCGCGCCCAAATGGCTCGCTAGCGCCCCCTAAACTGGAGCCCCACCGCTGTGTTTCACGTACATGAATGAAACTTCATACACATGTATATCATGTCCAGGCGCACAAAAAATCCTCTTGGAGCCATGCCCTAAACCCAACAGGAAGTCCGCCATTTTGAATTAATTATGCAAATTTGGCGATTTGCAGCCCTCACACTTTTTCTAATAACTCAGAGGTTTTAGACGTTATCATCTTCATATTTGGTTTGTCTAACCTACACCCCCAGGGGAATCTAAATCTCGAAAATGGTGAGTTTTTGGCAAGGGGGAGGGGTCCTTATGCCCCTTTGAACTTTGATCATTC
Organism: Archocentrus centrarchus; assembly: GCF_007364275.1. Classification (NCBI taxonomy): domain Eukaryota; kingdom Metazoa; phylum Chordata; class Actinopteri; order Cichliformes; family Cichlidae; genus Archocentrus; species Archocentrus centrarchus. The sequence goes on from NW_022060261.1 coordinate 1,844,155, forward strand.
GCCATGAAATTTTGATTGCCTCTCATTCATACCTACATGATCCAATGTGCATCAAACTTCTCCAGTAGGATGAGGGTGCCCCCCTGAACACATACATATGACAATATTTAATATCAGTCGCAGCGCCACCTAGTGGGAACAGGAAATGTCATATTTTACACTTGGAGGTCCAGCTCCAAGGTGGTTTAGCAGAACCATCTCAAATTTCACCTGGAAAGCCTTAAGAAGTTGGACTTACTGTGTTTTCAAAACTGTGACTTTTTGACAAAAGGGCGTGACCCTTATGGGACGGCAAAGTTCGATGATTCGCCATGAACACAAAAATGGCTGTAACTCAAAGCCAACTTGCCCAATCTGGCTCAAACTTCAGTGGTGTGATAAGCACGCTGCCCTGAACACACTCATATGCATAAAGTCCATAAACGGTAGAGCGCCGCCTAGTGGCAGCTCGGAATCTCTTAAAATAGCAAGTTTTTTGAGTAGCCCCGGAGCTACGTTTTATCTACATGTATGAAAATGTACAGGCTCATGTAGCATACTAAGACGTACAAAAAAGTCTCTTGGACCCATACCCCAAACCCTACAGAAAGTCGGCCATCTTCAATTTAAGGTCTCAATTTTTGCGATTTCCACGCCTGCTATTTGAACGAACTTGTCCTAGGGCATTTCACCCACTGACACCAAATTGGCTCCAAATCATCTACGCAAGTAGCCCATCAAAAGTTATTCAGGGTTTTGTAGAATATTGAACGGTGTTGCCATGGCAACCCTCTGAATTTGGACTTTTTTCAATTTCAAATTCACAGACATTCTAAACATCAGCCCCTGGGCTGTGCTTTCTCTATGTACCTGAAAATGTGCCTGCTGATGTAAGATGCTAACATCTACAAAAAACTCTCTTGGACCGATAGCCCAAACCCAACAGGAAGTCAGCCACGTTTACTTTAAAGTGTCATTTTTGCAGCATTTTTCGCCTTTTTCAGGCCTTTTTGCCTCAACTCCTCCTAGGGCATTTGACCCAGTGAGACCAAAATGGCTCCAGATCATCCACACAAGTAGCCCATCAAAAGATATTCATGGTTTTGTAGAATATTGAACGGTGTTGCCGTAGCAACCCTCTGAATTTGGACTTTTTTTCCATTTCAGGCCCAGATAGGTTCTAAACATCAGCCCCAGGGCAGTGCTTGGTCTGTGTACCTGAAATCGTGCATGCTGAAGTAACATCCTAACACGTACAAAAAAGTCTCTTGGACCGATAGCCGAAATCCAACAGGAAGCCTGACATGTTCTAATTAAGGTGTCATTTTTGCAGCATTTTTCACATTTTTCAGGCCTGCTATTTGAATCATCTTCTACTACAGCTTTTCATCCAGTCACACCAAAATGGCTCCAGATCATCTACACAAGTAGCCCATCAACAGATATTCATGGTTTTGTAGAATATTGAACGGTGTTGCCGTAGCAACCCTCTAAATGTGGGATTTTACTCATATACCACAGTGCACCAAATTGTTACATCTCTGACATACATTGTCCGATCTGCCTCAAACTTCACAGGCTTAATGGGAGGGTAAGGGAGACCGGACACACCCCTCTATCAGCTTTGTTTCACACTCATAACGCCACCTAGTGGCAACAGGAAATCAGTAGGACACTGATACTCATCATCCTATGGTCATTACACTTTCATTGATGGCTGCAGGCATTACATAGAGCATTGTGACATATTAATTAGTGGGCACTCACCGACGCCACCTAGTGGAAGCGGGAGACGATCGACGCGAAGTACGGCTAGCCTGCTGAGCCGTCAGCAGCCGGGTGAGCCAGCTACTCTCTCGTCTGCGAGAACCTCCGAGCGCGGTTCGGCTGGAGCGTGCCACGGGTCGACGCGCGGCTTGGCTGGAGCGCGCCAGGGGTCGACGCGCGCCGGGTGCGAGGGCCCGCTCATCGCCGCTTGCGGCTTTAATTATTATTATTATTATTCAGGCAAATGAATTGGCTTTTTGGGGGCTTTATCATATTCAAAAACTCATGAAACTTTGCACATGCGTCACACCTGGTGAAAATTTAAGTATTTTAATGGGCTCGGGCAAGGGCGCGCCCAAATGGCTCGCTAGCGCCCCCTAAACTGGAGCCCCACCGCTGTGTTTCACGTACATGAATGAAACTTCATACACATGTATATCATGTCCAGGCGCACAAAAAATCCTCTTGGAGCCATGCCCTAAACCCAACAGGAAGTCCGCCATTTTGAATTAATTATGCAAATTTGGCGATTTGCAGCCCTCACACTTTTTCTAATAACTCAGAGGTTTTAGACGTTATCATCTTCATATTTGGTTTGTCTAACCTACACCCCCAGGGGAATCTAAATCTCGAAAATGGTGAGTTTTTGCCAAGGGGGAGGGGTCCTTATGCCCCTTTGAACTTTGATCATTCGCCATGAAATTTTGATTGCCTCTCATTCATACCTACATGATCCAATGTGCATCAAACTTCTCCAGTAGGATGAGGGTGCCCCCCTGAACACATACATATGACAATATTTAATATCAGTCGCAGCGCCACCTAGTGGGAACAGGAAATGTCATATTTTACACTTGGAGGTCCAGCTCCAAGGTGGTTTAGCAGAACCATCTCAAATTTCACCTGGAAAGCCTTAAGAAGTTGGACTTACTGTGTTTTCAAAACTGTGAGTTTTTGACAAAAGGGCGTGACCCTTATGGACGGCAAAGTTCGATGATTCGCCATGAACACAAAAATGGCTGTAACTCAAAGCCAACTTGCCCAATCTGGCTCAAACTTCAGTGGTGTGATAAGCATGCCTGTCCTGAACACACTCATATGCATAAAGTCCATAAACGTTAGAGCGCCGCCTAGTGGCAGCTCGGAATATCTTAAAATAGCAAGTTTTTTGAGTAGCCCCGGAGCTACGTTTTATCTACATGTATGAAAATGTACATGCTCATGTAACATACTAAGACGTACAAAAAAGTCTCTTGGACCCATACCCTAAACCCTACAGGAAGTCGGCCATCTTCAATTGAAGGTGTCAATTTTTGCGATTTCCACGCCTGCTATTTGAACGAACTTGTCCTAGGGCATTTCACCCAGTGACACCAAATTGGCTCCAGATCATCTACACAAGTAGCCCATCAAAAGTTATTCAGGGTTTTGTAGAATATTGAACGGTGTTGCCATGGCAACCCTCTGAATTTGGACTTTTTTCAATTTCAAATTCACAGAGATTCTAAACATCAGCCCCTGGGCTGTGCTTTCTCTATGTACCTGAAAATGTGCCTGCTGATGTAAGATGCTAACATCTACAAAAAACTCTCTTGGACCGATAGCCCAAACCCAACAGGAAGTCAGCCACGTTTACTTTAAAGTGTCATTTTTGCAGCATTTTTCGCCTTTTTCAGGCCTTTTTGCCTCAACTCCTCCTAGGGCATTTGACCCAGTGAGACCAAAATGGCTCCAGATCATCCACACAAGTAGCCCATCAAAAGATATTCATGGTTTTGTAGAATATTGAACGGTGTTGCCGTAGCAACCCTCTGAATTTGGACTTTTTTTCCATTTCAGGCCCAGATAGGTTCTAAACATCAGCCCCAGGGCAGTGCTTGGTCTGTGTACCTGAAATCGTGCATGCTGAAGTAACATCCTAACACGTACAAAAAAGTCTCTTGGACCGATAGCCGAAATCCAACAGGAAGCCTGACATGTTCTAATTAAGGTGTCATTTTTGCAGCATTTTTCACATTTTTCAGGCCTGCTATTTGAATCATCTTCTACTACAGCTTTTCATCCAGTCACACCAAAATGGCTCCAGATCATCTACACAAGTAGCCCATCAAAAGATATTCATGGTTTTGTAGAATATTGAACGGTGTTGCCGTAGCAACCCTCTAAATGTGGGATTTTACTCATATACCACAGTGCACCAAATTGTTACATCTCTGACATACATTGTCCGATCTGCCTCAAACTTCACAGGCTTAATGGGAGGGTAAGGGAGACCGGACACACCCCTCTATCAGCTTTGTTTCACACTCATAACGCCACCTAGTGGCAACAGGAAATCAGTAGGACACTGATACTCATCATCCTATGGTCATTACAGTTTCATTGATGGCTGCAGGCATTACATAGAGCATTGTGACATATTAATTAGTGGGCACTCACCGACGCCACCTAGTGGAAGCGGGAGACGATCGACGCGAAGTACGGCTAGCCTGCTGAGCCGTCAGCAGCCGGGTGAGCCAGCTACTCTCTCGTCTGCGAGAACCTCCGAGCGCGGTTCGGCTGGAGCGTGCCACGGGTCGACGCGCGGCTTGGCTGGAGCGCGCCAGGGGTCGACGCGCGCCGGGTGCGAGGGCCCGCTCATCGCCGCGTGCGGCTTTAATTATTTTATTTTATTATTTTATTATTATTCAGGCAAATGAATTGGCTTTTTGGGGGCTTTATCATATTCAAAAACTCATGAAACTTTGCACATGCATCACACCTGGTGAAAATTTAAGTATTTTAATGGGCTCGGGCAAGGGCGCGCCCAAATGGCTCGCTAGCGCCCCCTAAACTGGAGCCCCACCGCTGTGTTTCACGTACATGAATGAAACTTCATACACATGTATATCATGTCCACGCGCACAAAAAATCCTCTTGGAGCCATGCCCTAAACCCAACAGGAAGTCCGCCATTTTGAATTAATTATGCAAATTTGGCGATTTGCAGCCCTCACACTTTCTCTAATAACTCAGAGGTTTTAGACGTTATCATCTTCATATTTGGTTTGTCTAACCTACACCCCCAGGGGAATCTAAATCTCGAAAATGGTGAGTTTTTGCCAAGGGGGAGGGGTCCTTATGCCCCTTTGAACTTTGATCATTCGCCATGAAATTTGATTGCCTCTCATTCATACCTACATGATCCAATGTGCATCAAACTTCTCCAGTAGGATGAGGGTGCCCCCCTGAACACATACATATGACAATATTTAATATCAGTCGCAGCGCCACCTAGTGGGAACAGGAAATGTCATATTTTACACTTGGAGGTCCAGCTCCAAGGTGGTTTAGCAGAACCATCTCAAATTTCACCTGGAAAGCCTTAAGAAGTTGGACTTACTGTGTTTTCAAAACTGTGAGTTTTTGACAAAAGGGCGTGACCCTTATGGGACGGCAAAGTTCGATGATTCGCCATGCACACAAAAATGGCTGTAACTCAAAGCCAACTTGCCCAATCTGGCTCAAACTTCAGTGGTGTGATAAGCATGCTGCCCTGAACACACTCATATGCATAAAGTCCATAAACGTTAGAGCGCCGCCTAGTGGCAGCTCGGAATATCTTAAAATAGCAAGTTTTTTGAGTAGCCCCGGAGCTACGTTTTCTCTACATGTATGAAAATGTACATGCTCGTGTAACATACTAAGACGTACAAAAAAGTCTCTTGGACCCATACCCCAAACCCTACAGGAAGTCGGCCATCTTCAATTGAAGGTGTCAATTTTTGCGATTTCCACGCCTGCTATTTGAACGAACTTGTCCTAGGGCATTTACCCAGTGACACCAAATTGGCTCCAGATCATCTACACAAGTAGCCCATCAAAAGTTATTCAGGGTTTTGTAGAATATTGAACGGTGTTGCCATGGCAACCCTCTGAATTTGGACTTTTTTCAATTTCAAATTCACAGAGATTCTAAACATCAGCCCCTGGGCTGTGCTTTCTCTATGTACCTGAAAATGTGCCTGCTGATGTAAAATGCTAACATCTACAAAAAAGTCTCTTGGACCGATAGCCGAAACACAACAGGAAGTCAGCCACGTTCACTTTAAAGTGTCATTTTTGCAGCATTTTTCGCCTTTTCCAGGCCTTTTTGCCTCAACTCCTCCTAGGGCATTTGACCCAGTGAGACCAAAATGGCTCCAGATCATCCACACAAGTAGCCCATCAAAAGATATTCATGATTTTGTAGAATATTGAACGGTGTTGCCGTAGCAACCCTCTGAATTTGGACTTTTTTTCCATTTCAGGCCCAGATAGGTTCTAAACATCAGCCCCAGGGCAGTGCTTGGTCTGTGTACCTGAAATCGTGCATGCTGAAGTAACATCCTAAGACGTACAAAAAAGTCTCTTGGACCGATAGCCGAAATCCAACAGGAAGCCTGACATGTTCTAATTAAGGTTTCATTTTTGCAGCATTTCTCACATTTTTCAGGCCTGCTATTTGAATCATCTTCTACTACAGCTTTTCATCCAGTCACACCAAAATGGCTCCAGATCATCTACACAAGTAGCCCATCAAAGATATTCATGGTTTTGTAGAATATTGAACGGTGTTGCCGTAGCAACCCTCTAAATGTGGGATTTTACTCATATACCACAGTGCACCAAATTGTTACATCTCTGACATACATTGTCCGATGTGCCTCAAACTTCACAGGCTTAATGGGAGGGTAAGGGAGACTGGACACACCCCTCTATCAGCTTTGTTTCACACTCATAACGCCACCTAGTGGCAACAGGAAATCAGTAGGACACTGATACTCATCATCCTATGGTCATTACAGTTTCATTGATGGCTGCAGGCATTACATAGAGCATTGTGACATATTAATTAGTGGGCACTCACCGACGCCACCTAGTGGGAGCGGGAGACGATCGACGCGAAGTACGGCTAGCCTGCTGAGCCGTCAGCAGCCGGGTGAGCCAGCTACTCTCTCGTCTGCGAGAACCTCCGAGCGCGGTTCGGCTGGAGCGTGCCACGGGTCGACGCGCGGCTTGGCTGGAGCGCGCCAGGGGTCGACGCGCGCCGGGTGCGAGGGCCCGCTCATCGCCGCTTGCGGCTTTAATTATTATTATTATTATTATTCAGGCAAATGAATTGGCTTTTTGGGGGCTTATCATATTCAAAAACTCATGAACTTG